>NW_026561971.1:0-140444 GCF_028858705.1 Grus americana
GGGGCTGGGGCCTCCGCTCTCCCCTGATAGTTTTGGGGTGTGAGGTGTGTCGGCTGTCCCTGCGGGGTCAGAGGGGCTGCCCAGGCTGGGAGGGTCCTGCAGCCCCTGGGGCCCCCCCACAGGGCAGCAGCCAGCAGAGAAGCGGTGCCATGGCTGAGCGTGGAGCTGGCCGGGGCAGGCAGGTTGGTGACCGTCCACTCGATGTGGAAGACCCGGGGGTCGAAGAAGCAGCCGCATGGAGCCCTCTGCAGACCTGTGTGGGTGAGAGGGAGCCGTGCTGGGCCAGGGGGTTGGGGCCCTCCAAGGACAGCCACCGAGCTGGCCCCGATGGCCGCCATCCCCCAGCTCTGTGCTGGGCACGTGGGGAGCTTGTGGCCGGGGTGCTCCGCGCGGGGTGAGCTGCTGTGCTGGTGGGACAGGGTTGCAAAGCAGGGAGGAGACTGGCTTCTAGGAGGTGAAGCGGGAGAGATGGCCCCAAGCATTGGGGGAAATTCTCTGGGACTTGGATTTCCTGGGCACGCATCAGCCAGGCGAGAGCAGGGACGCTTGCCTGGGCTTGCTGAAGCCCTGTGCCAAAAGTGCCCTGGGGACAGGGCTGATGGGGATGCTGGGCGTGCGCAGGGGCCGGGGATGGCGAAGGCGGCGGGGTGGCAGAGCAGCCAGGGGTGCCGTACCTGGTGGTGGTAGTGCCTGGGGGCCCTGGGGTGCCACGTGCAGTGAGGGTGGCCAGGCTGCGGGGAAGGGCTGCTGCTGGCGGGGCAGTGGGCACAGGTTGGCTGCGCCTGGAAGAGAGACAGGAGCGATGGCCGATGGTCACCTCCGCTCTTGCCCCCAAGAGTGTCCCTGGGGTGCAGGGGTCAGGGTGGGTCTGTACCTTGGAGGTAGAAGGTTTGGGGAAGGGCAAAAGTCTGGAGGAGTCGGGGTGCCGGGGGGTCCCGGGGGCCGCGTGGTGGGAGCTGCAGTGGTGGCGGCGCCATGTTGCGTTCTGGCTGTTGGCTGCTAAGGACTCTCTGGCGTCTCCCAGGAGGGAATGCGGGGTGTCCGCGTGTTCCGCCCCGCCCCAACAGCCTCCCCAGCCCCTCCTGCCTGGGGAGGGAAAGGGTTCAGGGGGGGCCTTGCTGCGTTCCCAGAGCTGGCATGTCCTTGGGATTGGTGGGACTTGGTGGGACGAGTGCCACGCCTGGAGTGCTGGCATGGAGGCTGCAGGCTGTTCAGGAGGGGTAGGCAGGGCAGGCGAGGTGCAGGGGTCGCACTCTGTGGAAGGGAGAGGTTGGATGGTAGAGCCCTTCCAGTCAGCAAGGATGTGGTGGAGAGCCTCTGGGTGAGGCTGAGGGGCATGGAAAACAAAGCAGCTGTTGCAGCGGGTGTCTGCTACCGATGGCCCAGCCGGGATGCCCGCACTGCGGAGTTATTTGATAGGCCCTGAGGAGAAATCTCTGGACGAGCAGCCCTTGTCTTGATGGCAGATTTCCCAGACACCACCTGGGAATACCATACTGCTGTGACGAGCAGGTCTTGGAAATTCCTGAAGTTAGTGGGCTGGAACTTCTTTTGTCCCAAGTACTCAGGGAGCCTACTCGGAAAGATGGAGCCTTCCTAGACTTGCTAGTTGTGAATGGGGAAGGGCTCGTTGGTGACGGGATGGCCTTGGCCAGAGTGATCCTGAAATGGTTGAGTTTAAAAGGGTCAGTGTCATGAGAAAATAGGCCGGCAGAGTTGCTACCCTGGAGTTCAAGAGCGCAAAGGTTAAGCCCTTCAGGGAGGTACATAGCAGAGTGCCCTGGGAATATCGGTTGGGAGCCGAGGAAGGGCGTGATTGTCTTGAGGCTTTGAAGGGCCTTGCAGCGAGCCCTGTCCCCGCTGGAAGGGATGCTGGTGGTGTTCAAGACAAAGGCGTTGCAGCCCTTGTCATCTTGTGTGTCCGTCCGTGTGCCCGCCAGCCCGCAAGGTGTGTCCTGCAGGGACGCGTCCTGTCCTGGCTCCCCCGCCAAAGGGCTGCTTCCCCTGGGGAAGGGGATGGGGGAGCTTCCCCCCCACCATTGCCTGCCCCACCAGCGGTGACTCGACCCTGGGGGTGGCATGGTGCCCTTCGAGACTCGCCGGCCCTGATCTGGGGCTCAGCGGGGCTTTTGCACCTCTTGGGTGCCATTTTCCCGGTGCCCCCTGTGCTCCCTCCCCCTCCCACACAGGCACGGAGCCGTTCTGGAGAAACAGCTTTTAATTGACAAAACACAAGAGAAAAGGTCCCATCAAAGCTACTCTACCCCCCCCCCCCCCCCCCAAATACACCACCCCTCCTCCCCCATCCCCCACTCCCCCCACCTCCTCCTCATCCCTGCTCGGGCTCTACTTCCCCCCCCTGCCACCCCCGTGCTGCCTGCCAGAGCCCTGCGCTTGCTGGCCGGCTTTGGCAAGGCGCTCTGCCCCCGCTTCTTGCCCCGCTTCTCGCAGACGGCAGCCTGGGACGGTGGCAGGGCCATCCCCGCAGCCCCCCACGACTCCTGGGGCTCCATCCCCATGGTGTAGAACTCTTCCATGCTCAGGATGGCGTCGGTGATCTCGGGGACGCTGTAGTCGGGGGTGAGCAGCTCCTCGGGCAGGGAGAGCGAGGCAAAGTGGCAGTGGGGGGTGGCTGTGCCGGTGCCACCAAGCTCCCCAGGCCCAGGGCTGCTGCTGAAAGCATCCTGGCTGACCCCCACCGTGTCCAGGGAGCAACCAAAGAGCCTTAGGGCCTCTTCGAGTGGCACCTCCTCGGACACGGTGAGGTCATCTGCCAGGTCCCCAAGGGCTTGGTTGTTGGGTGCAGCAGAAGGGCAGGAGGGGTCGTAGCTGCCCAGGGGGATGTTGCTGCCCAGCTGTGCCTCCGCAGTGGTGGCCGTGCCGTCGATAGTGAGCTGGGCAGGCTGCTCCTCGACATGCTGGTAGGCGGCGCTGGATGTTGGTAACACAGGGGAGGCAAGGGCCACCATGTTCTCTTCTGCGCCTGTGCCACCATGGTCCCCATGCATAGGGCTGCTGCCGGCATCCTCCTGGGTGGCCTCCACCCCGTCCAGGGAGCAACCCAAGAGGCTTAGGGCCTCTTTGAGAAGCTCCTCATCGGACATGTCAAGGTCTCCTGCCAGGTCCTCCAGGGCCTGGCTGGGGGAGTCATGGCTGCCCGGGGGGATGTTGGTGTCCGGGTGTGCCCCCACAGGAGGTGCCGTGCCGCAGGTGTTGGTCTGGGCAGGCTGCCCCTCGATGTGCTGGCAGCCAGGGTTGGACGTCGGCAACGCCAGGGGGGCTGGGGCCACCACTCTTCCCTCTGCATGGGTGCCACAGGAGTCCCCAGGCATGGGGCTGCTGCCAGGAACATCCTGACTGGTCCCCACCGCATCCAAGGAGCAACCAAAGAGCCTGAGGGCCTCTTGGAGAAGCTCCTCCTCAGAGACTTCGAAGTCTCCATCCGGGTCCCCAGGGGCTTGGTGGTGGGGGCCAGCAGTGGGGCTGCGGGGGGTGTCACGGCCCGGGGGGATGTTGGTGCCCGGGTGTGCCCGCGCAGGGGTGGCCGTGCCAGAGCTGTTGACGTGGGCAGGCTGTGCCTGGATGTGCCGGTAGCCAGGGATGGACGTCGGCAGTGCTGGGGGGGCTGGGGCCTCCGCTCTCCCCTGATAGTTTTGGGGTGTGAGGTGTGTCGGCTGTCCCTGCGGGGTCAGAGGGGCTGCCCAGGCTGGGAGGGTCCTGCAGCCCCTGGGGCCCCCCCACAGGGCAGCAGCCGGCAGAGAAGCGGTGCCATGGCTGAGCGTGGAGCTGGCCGGGGCAGGCAGGTTGGTGACCGTCCACTCGATGTGGAAGACCCAGGGGTCGAAGAAGCAGCCGCATGGAGCCCTCTGCAGACCTGTGTGGGTGAGAGGGAGCCGTGCTGGGCCAGGGGGTTGGGGCCCTCCAAGGACAGCCACCGAGCTGGCCCCGATGGCCGCCATCCCCCAGCTCTGTGCTGGGCACGTGGGGAGCTTGTGGCCGGGGTGCTCCGCGCGGGGGTGAGCTGCTGTGCTGGTGGGACAGGCTTGCAAAGCAGGGAGGAGACTGGCTTCTAGGAGGTGAAGCGGGAGAGATGGCCCCAAGCATTGGGGAAATTCTCTGGGACTTGGATTTCCTGGGCACGCATCAGCCAGGCGAGAGCAGGGACGCTTGCCTGGGCTTGCTGAAGCCCTGTGCCAAAAGTGCCCTGGGGACAGGGCTGATGGGGATGCTGGGCGTGCGCGGGGGCCGGGGATGGCGAAGGCGGCGGGGTGGCAGAGCAGCCAGGGGTGCCGTACCTGGTGGTGGTAGTGCCTGGGGGCCCTGGGGTGCCACGTGCAGTGAGGGTGGCCAGGCTGCGGGGAAGGGCTGCTGCTGGCGGGGCAGTGGGCACAGGTTGGCTGCGCCTGGAAGAGAGACAGGAGCGATGGCCGATGGTCACCTCCGCTCTTGCCCCCAAGAGCGTCCCTGGGGTGCAGGGGTCAGGGTGGGTCTGTACCTTGGAGGTAGAAGGTTTGGGGAAGGGCAAAAGTCTGGAGGAGTCGGGGTGCCGGGGGGTCCCGGGGGGCCGCGTGGTGGGAGCTGCAGTGGTGGCGGCGCCATGTTGCGTTCTGGCTGTTGGCTGCTAAGGACTCTCTGGCGTCTCCCAGGAGGGAATGTGGGGTGTCCGCGTGTTCCGCCCCGCCCCAACAGCCTCCCCAGCCCCTCCTGCCTGGGGAGGGAAAGGGTTCAGGGGGGGCCTTGCTGCGTTCCCAGAGCTGGCATGTCCTTGGGATTGGTGGGACTTGGTGGGACGAGTGCCACGCCTGGAGTGCTGGCATGGAGGCTGCAGGCTGTTCAGGAGGGGTAGGCAGGGCAGGCGAGGTGGAGGGGTCGCACTCTGTGGAAGGGAGAGGTTGGATGGTAGAGCCCTTCCAGTCAGCAAGGATGTGGTGGAGAGCCTCTGGGTGAGGCTGAGGGGCATGGAAAACAAAGCAGCTGTTGCAGCGGGTGTCTGCTACCGATGGCCCAGCCGGGATGCCCGCACTGCGGAGTTATTTGATAGGCCCTGAGGAGAAATCTCTGGACGAGCAGCCCTTGTCTTGATGGCAGATTTCCCAGCCACCACCTGGGAATACCATACTGCTGTGACGAGCAGGTCTTGGCAATTCCTGAAGTTAGTGGGCTGGAACTTCTTTTGTCCCAAGTACTCAGGGAGCCTACTCGGAAAGATGGAGCCTTCCTAGACTTGCTAGTTGTGAATGGGGAAGGGCTCGTTGGTGACGGGATGGCCTTGGCCAGAGTGATCCTGAAATGGTTGAGTTTAAAAGGGTCAGTGTCATGAGAAAATAGGCCGGCAGAGTTGCTACCCTGGAGTTCAAGAGCGCAAAGGTTATGCCCTTCAGGGAGGTACATAGCAGAGTGCCCTGGGAATATCGGTTGGGAGCCGAGGAAGGGCGTGATTGTCTTGAGGCTTTGAAGGGCCTTGCAGCGAGCCCTGTCCCCGCTGGAAGGGATGCTGGTGGTGTTCAAGACAAAGGCGTTGCAGCCCTTGTCATCTTGTGTGTCCGTCCGTGTGCCCGCCAGCCCGCAAGGTGTGTCCTGCAGGGACGCGTCCTGTCCTGGCTCCCCCGCCAAAGGGCTGCTTCCCCTGGGGAAGGGGATGGGGGAGCTTCCCCCCCACCATTGCCTGCCCCACCAGCGGTGACTCGACCCTGGGGGTGGCATGGTGCCCTTCGAGACTCGCCGGCCCTGATCTGGGGCTCAGCGGGGCTTTTGCACCTCTTGGGTGCCATTTTCCCGGTGCCCCCTGTGCTCCCTCCCCCTCCCACACAGGCACGGAGCCGTTCTGGAGAAACAGCTTTTAATTGACAAAACACAAGAGAAAAGGTCCCATCAAAGCTACTCTACCCCCCCTCCCCCCCCCCAAATACACCACCCCTCCTCCCCCATCCCCCACTCCCCCCACCTCCTCCTCATCCCTGCTCGGGCTCTACTTCCCCCCCTGCCACCCCCGTGCTGCCTGCCAGAGCCCTGCGCTTGCTGGCCGGCTTTGGCAAGGCGCTCTGCCCCCGCTTCTTGCCCCGCTTCTCGCAGACGGCAGCCTGGGACGGTGGCAGGGCCATCCCCGCAGCCCCCCACGACTCCTGGGGCTCCATCCCCATGGTGTAGAACTCTTCCATGCTCAGGATGGCGTCGGTGATCTCGGGGACGCTGTAGTCGGGGGTGAGCAGCTCCTCGGGCAGGGAGAGCGAGGCAAAGTGGCAGTGGGGGGGTGGCTGTGCCGGTGCCACCAAGCTCCCCAGGCCCAGGGCTGCTGCTGAAAGCATCCTGGCTGACCCCCACCGTGTCCAGGGAGCAACCAAAGAGCCTTAGGGCCTCTTCGAGTGGCACCTCCTCGGACACGGTGAGGTCATCTGCCAGGTCCCCAAGGGCTTGGTTGTTGGGTGCAGCAGAAGGGCAGGAGGGGTCGTAGCTGCCCAGGGGGATGTTGCTGCCCAGCTGTGCCTCCGCAGTGGTGGCCGTGCCGTCGATAGTGAGCTGGCCAGGCTGCTCCTCGACGTGCTGGTAGGCGGCGCTGGATGTTGGTAACACAGGGGAGGCAAGGGCCACCATGTTCTCTTCTGCGCCTGTGCCACCATGGTCCCCATGCATAGGGCTGCTGCCGGCATCCTCCTGGGTGGCCTCCACCCCGTCCAGGGAGCAACCCAAGAGGCTTAGGGCCTCTTTGAGAAGCTCCTCATCGGACACGTCAAGGTCTCCTGCCAGGTCCTCCAGGGCCTGGCTGGGGGAGTCATGGCTGCCCAGGGGGATGTTGGTGTCCGGGTGTGCCCCCACAGGAGGTGCCGTGCCGCAGGTGTTGGTCTGGGCAGGCTGCCCCTCGATGTGCTGGCAGCCAGGGTTGGACGTTGGCAACAGCAGGGGGGCTGGGGCCACCACTCTTCCCTCTGCACGGGTGCCACAGGAGTCCCCAGGCATGGGGCTGCTGCCAGGAACATCCAGACTGGTCCCCACCGCATCCAAGGAGCGACCAAAGAGCCTTAGGGCCTCTTGGAGAAGCTCCTCCTCAGAGACTTCGAAGTCTCCATCCGGGTCCCCAGGGGCTTGGTGGTGGGGGCCAGCAGTGGGGCTGCGGGGGGTGTCACGGCCCGGGGGGATGTTGGTGCCCGGGTGTGCCCGCACAGGGGTGGCCGTGCCAGAGCTGTTGACGTGGGCAGGCTGTGCCTGGATGTGCCGGTAGCCAGGGATGGACGTCGGCAGTGCTGGGGGGGGCTGGGGCCTCCGCTCTCCCCTGATAGTTTTGGGGTGTGAGGTGTGTCGGCTGTCCCTGCGGGGTCAGAGGGGCTGCCCAGGCTGGGAGGGTCCTGCAGCCCCTGGGGCCCCCCCACAGGGCAGCAGCCGGCAGAGAAGCGGTGCCATGGCTGAGCGTGGAGCTGGCCGGGGCAGGCAGGTTGGTGACCGTCCACTCGATGTGGAAGACCCGGGGGGTCGAAGAAGCAGCCGCATGGAGCCCTCTGCAGACCTGTGTGGGTGAGAGGGAGCCGTGCTGGGCCAGGGGGTTGGGGCCCTCCAAGGACAGCCACCGAGCTGGCCCCGATGGCCGCCATCCCCCAGCTCTGTGCTGGGCACGTGGGGAGCTTGTGGCCAGGGTGCTCCGCGCGGGGTGAGCTGCTGTGCTGGTGGGACAGGGTTGCAAAGCAGGGAGGAGACTGGCTTCTAGGAGGTGAAGCGGGAGAGATGGCCCCAAGCATTGGGGAAATTCTCTGGGACTTGGATTTCCTGGGCACGCATCAGCCAGGCGAGAGCAGGGACGCTTGCCTGGGCTTGCTGAAGCCCTGTGCCAAAAGTGCCCTGGGGACAGGGCTGATGGGGATGCTGGGCGTGCGCGGGGGCCGGGGATGGCGAAGGCGGCGGGGTGGCAGAGCAGCCAGGGGTGCCGTACCTGGTGGTGGTAGTGCCTGGGGGCCCTGGGGTGCCACGTGCAGTGAGGGTGGCCAGGCTGCGGGGAAGGGCTGCTGCTGGCGGGGCAGTGGGCACAGGTTGGCTGCGCCTGGAAGAGAGACAGGAGCGATGGCCGATGGTCACCTCCGCTCTTGCCCCCAAGAGTGTCCCTGGGGTGCAGGGGTCAGGGTGGGTCTGTACCTTGGAGGTAGAAGGTTTGGGGAAGGGCAAAAGTCTGGAGGAGTCGGGGTGCCGGGGGGTCCCGGGGGCCGCGTGGTGGGAGCTGCAGTGGTGGCGGCGCCATGTTGCGTTCTGGCTGTTGGCTGCTAAGGACTCTCTGGCGTCTCCCAGGAGGGAATGTGGGGTGTCTGCGTGTTCCGCCCCGCCCCAACAGCCTCCCCAGCCCCTCCTGCCTGGGGAGGGAAAGGGTTCAGGGGGGGCCTTGCTGCGTTCCCAGAGCTGGCATGTCCTTGGGATTGGTGGGACTTGGTGGGACGAGTGCCACGCCTGGAGTGCTGGCATGGAGGCTGCAGGCTGTTCAGGAGGGGTAGGCAGGGCAGGCGAGGTGGAGGGGTCGCACTCTGTGGAAGGGAGAGGTTGGATGGTAGAGCCCTTCCAGTCAGCAAGGATGTGGTGGAGAGCCTCTGGGTGAGGCTGAGGGGCATGGAAAACAAAGCAGCTGTTGCAGCGGGTGTCTGCTACCGATGGCCCAGCCGGGATGCCCGCACTGCGGAGTTATTTGATAGGCCCTGAGGAGAAATCTCTGGACGAGCAGCCCTTGTCTTGATGGCAGATTTCCCAGCCACCACCTGGGAATACCATACTGCTGTGACGAGCAGGTCTTGGCAATTCCTGAAGTTAGTGGGCTGGAACTTCTTTTGTCCCAAGTACTCAGGGAGCCTACTCGGAAAGATGGAGCCTTCCTAGACTTGCTAGTTGTGAATGGGGAAGGGCTCGTTGGTGACGGGATGGCCTTGGCCAGAGTGATCCTGAAATGGTTGAGTTTAAAAGGGTCAGTGTCATGAGAAAATAGGCCGGCAGAGTTGCTACCCTGGAGTTCAAGAGCGCAAAGGTTATGCCCTTCAGGGAGGTACATAGCAGAGTGCCCTGGGAATATCGGTTGGGAGCCGAGGAAGGGCGTGATTGTCTTGAGGCTTTGAAGGGCCTTGCAGCGAGCCCTGTCCCCGCTGGAAGGGATGCTGGTGGTGTTCAAGACAAAGGCGTTGCAGCCCTTGTCATCTTGTGTGTCCGTCCGTGTGCCCGCCAGCCCGCAAGGTGTGTCCTGCAGGGACGCGTCCTGTCCTGGCTCCCCCGCCAAAGGGCTGCTTCCCCTGGGGAAGGGGATGGGGGAGCTTCCCCCCCACCATTGCCTGCCCCACCAGCGGTGACTCGACCCTGGGGGTGGCATGGTGCCCTTCGAGACTCGCCGGCCCTGATCTGGGGCTCAGCGGGGCTTTTGCACCTCTTGGGTGCCATTTTCCCGGTGCCCCCTGTGCTCCCTCCCCCTCCCACACAGGCACGGAGCCGTTCTGGAGAAACAGCTTTTAATTGACAAAACACAAGAGAAAAGGTCCCATCAAAGCTACTCTACCCCCCCCCCCCCCCCCCAAATACACCACCCCTCCTCCCCCATCCCCCACTCCCCCCACCTCCTCCTCATCCCTGCTCGGGCTCTACTTCCCCCCCTGCCACCCCCGTGCTGCCTGCCAGAGCCCTGCGCTTGCTGGCCGGCTTTGGCAAGGCGCTCTGCCCCCGCTTCTTGCCCCGCTTCTCGCAGACGGCAGCCTGGGACGGTGGCAGGGCCATCCCCGCAGCCCCCCACGACTCCTGGGGCTCCATCCCCATGGTGTAGAACTCTTCCATGCTCAGGATGGCGTCGGTGATCTCGGGGATGCTGGAGTCGGGGGTGAGCAGCTCCTCGGGCAGGGAGAGCGAGGCAAAGTGGCAGTGGGGGGTGGCTGTGCCGGTGCCACCAAGCTCCCCAGGCCCAGGGCTGCTGCTGAAAGCATCCTGGCTGACCCCCACCGTGTCCAGGGAGCAACCAAAGAGCCTTAGGGCCTCTTCGAGTGGCACCTCCTCGGACACGGTGAGGTCATCTGCCAGGTCCCCAAGGGCTTGGTTGTTGGGTGCAGCAGAAGGGCAGGAGGGGTCGTAGCTGCCCAGGGGGATGTTGCTGCCCAGCTGTGCCTCCGCAGTGGTGGCCGTGCCGTCGATAGTGAGCTGGGCAGGCTGCTCCTCGACGTGCTGGTAGGTGGCGCTGGATGTTGGTAACACAGGGGAGGCAAGGGCCACCATGTTCTCTTCTGCGCCTGTGCCACCATGGTCCCCATGCATAGGGCTGCTGCCGGCATCCTCCTGGGTGGCCTCCACCCCGTCCAGGGAGCAACCCAAGAGGCTTAGGGCCTCTTTGAGAAGCTCCTCATCGGACACGTCAAGGTCTCCTGCCAGGTCCTCCAGGGCCTGGCTGGGGGAGTCATGGCTGCCCGGGGGGATGTTGGTGTCCGGGTGTGCCCCCACAGGAGGTGCCGTGCCGCAGGTGTTGGTCTGGGCAGGCTGCCCCTCGATGTGCTGGCAGCCCGGGTTGGATGTCGGCAACAGCAGGGGGGCTGGGGCCACCACTCTTCCCTCTGCACGGGTGCCACAGGAGTCCCCAGGCATGGGGCTGCTGCCAGGAACATCCTGACTGGTCCCCACCGCATCCAAGGAGCGACCAAAGAGCCTTAGGGCCTCTTGGAGAAGCTCCTCCTCAGAGACTTCCAAGTCTCCATCCGGGTCCCCAGGGGCTTGGTGGTGGGGGCCAGCAGTGGGGCTGCGGGGGGTGTCACGGCCCGGGGGGATGTTGGTGCCCGGGTGTGCCCGCGCAGGGGTGGCCGTGCCAGAGCTGTTGACGTGGGCAGGCTGCCCCTGGATGTGCCGGTAGCCAGGGATGGACGTCGGCAGTGCTGGGGGGGCTGGGGCCTCCGCTCTCCCCTGATAGTTTTGGGGTGTGAGGTGTGTCGGCTGTCCCTGCGGGGTCAGAGGGGCTGCCCAGGCTGGGAGGGTCCTGCAGCCCCTGGGACCCCCCACAGGGCAGCAGCCGGCAGAGAAGCGGTGCCATGGCTGAGCGTGGAGCTGGCCGGGGCAGGCAGGTTGGTGACCGTCCACTCGATGTGGAAGACCCGGGGGTCGAAGAAGCAGCCGCATGGAGCCCTCTGCAGACCTGTGTGGGTGAGAGGGAGCCGTGCTGGGCCAGGGGGTTGGGGCCCTCCAAGGACAGCCACCGAGCTGGCCCCGATGGCCGCCATCCCCCAGCTCTGTGCTGGGCACGTGGGCAGCTTGTGGCCGGGGTGCTCCGCGCGGGGTGAGCTGCTGTGCTGGTGGGACAGGCTTGCAAAGCAGGGAGGAGACTGGCTTCTAGGAGGTGAAGCGGGAGAGATGGCCCCAAGCATTGGGGAAATTCTCTGGGACTTGGATTTCCTGGGCCCGCATCAGCCAGGCGAGAGCAGGGACGCTTGCCTGGGCTTGCTGAAGCCCTGTGCCAAAAGTGCCCTGGGGACAGGGCTGATGGGGATGCTGGGCGTGCGCGGGGGCCGGGGATGGCGAAGGCGGCGGGGTGGCAGAGCAGCCGGGGGTGCCGTACCTGGTGGTGGTAGTGCCTGGGGGCCCTGGGGTGCCACGTGCAGTGAGGGTGGCCAGGCTGCGGGGAAGGGCTGCTGCTGGCGGGGCAGTGGGCACAGGTTGGCTGCGCCTGGAAGAGAGACAGGAGCGATGGCCGATGGTCACCTGCGCTCTTGCCCCCAAGAGTGTCCCTGGGGTGCAGGGGTCAGGGTGGGTCTGTACCTTGGAGGTAGAAGGTTTGGGGAAGGGCAAAAGTCTGGAGGAGTCGGGGTGCCGGGGAGTCCCGGGGGCCGCGTGGTGGGAGCTGCAGTGGTGGCGGCGCCATGTTGCGTTCTGTCTGTTGGCTGCTAAGGACTCTCTGGCGTCTCCCAGGAGGGAATGTGGGGTGTCCGCGTGTTCCGCCCCGCCCCAACAGCCTCCCCAGCCCCTCCTGCCTGGGGAGGGAAAGGGTTCAGGGGGGGCCTTGCTGCGTTCCCAGAGCTGGCATGTCCTTGGGATTGGTGGGACTTGGTGGGACGAGTGCCACGCCTGGAGTGCTGGCATGGAGGCTGCAGGCTGTTCAGGAGGGGTAGGCAGGGCAGGCGAGGTGGAGGGGTCGCACTCTGTGGAAGGGAGAGGTTGGATGGTAGAGCCCTTCCAGTCAGCAAGGATGTGGTGGAGAGCCTCTGGGTGAGGCTGAGGGGCATGGAAAACAAAGCAGCTGTTGCAGCGGGTGTCTGCTACCGATGGCCCAGCCGGGATGCCCGCACTGCGGAGTTATTTGATAGGCCCTGAGGAGAAATCTCTGGACGAGCAGCCCTTGTCCTGATGGCAGATTTCCCAGACACCACCTGGGAATACCATACTGCTGTGACGAGCAGGTCTTGGAAATTCCTGAAGTTAGTGGGCTGGAACATCTTTTGTCCCAAGTACTCAGGGAGCCTACTCGGAAAGATGGAGCCTTCCTAGACTTGCTAGTTGTGAATGGGGAAGGGCTCGTTGGTGACGGGATGGCCTTGGCCAGAGTGATCCTGAAATGGTTGAGTTTAAAAGGGTCAGTGTCATGAGAAAATAGGCCGGCAGAGTTGCTACCCTGGAGTTCAAGAGCGCAAAGGTTAAGCCCTTCAGGGAGGTACATAGCAGAGTGCCCTGGGAATGTCGGTTGGGAGCCGAGGAAGGGCGTGATTGTCTTGAGGCTTTGAAGGGCCTTGCAGCGAGCCCTGTCCCCGCTGGAAGGGATGCTGGTGGTGTTCAAGACAAAGGCGTTGCAGCCCTTGTCATCTTGTGTGTCCGTCCGTGTGCCCGCCAGCCCGCAAGGTGTGTCCTGCAGGGACGCGTCCTGTCCTGGCTCCCCCGCCAAAGGGCTGCTTCCCCTGGGGAAGGGGATGGGGGAGCTTCCCCCCCACCATTGCCTGCCCCACCGGCGGTGACTCGACCCTGGGGGTGGCATGGTGCCCTTCGAGACTCGCCGGCCCTGATCTGGGGCTCAGCGGGGCTTTTGCACCTCTTGGGTGCCATTTTCCCGGTGCCCCCTGTGCTCCCTCCCCCTCCCACACAGGCACGGAGCCGTTCTGGAGAAACAGCTTTTAATTGACAAAACACAAAAGGAAAGGTCCCATCAAAGCTACTCTACCCCCCCTCCCCCCCCCCCAAATACACCACCCCTCCTCCCCCATCCCCCACTCCCCCCACCTCCTCCTCATCCCTGCTCGGGCTCTACTTCCCCCCCAGCCACCCCCGTGCTGCCTGCCAGAGCCCTGCGCTTGCTGGCCGGCGTTGGCAAGGCGCTCTGCCCCCGCTTCTTGCCCCGCTTCTCGCAGACGGCAGCCTGGGACGGTGGCAGGGCCATCCCCGCAGCCCCCCACGACTCCTGGGGCTCCATCCCCATGGTGTAGAACTCTTCCATGCTCAGGATGGCGTCGGTGATCTCGGGGACGCTGTAGTCGGGGGTGAGCAGCTCCTCGGGCAGGGAGAGCGAGGCAAAGTGGCAGTGGGGGGTGGCTGTGCCGGTGCCACCAAGCTCCCCAGGCCCAGGGCTGCTGCTGAAAGCATCCTGGCTGACGCCCACCGTGTCCAGGGAGCAACCAAAGAGCCTTAGGGCCTCTTCGAGTGGCACCTCCTCGGACACGGTGAGGTCATCTGCCAGATCCCCAAGGGCTTGGTTGTTGGGTGCAGCAGAAGGGCAGGAGGGGTCGTAGCTGCCCAGGGGGATGTTGCTGCCCAGCTGTGCCTCCGCAGTGGTGGCCGTGCCGTCGATAGTGAGCTGGGCAGGCTGCTCCTCGACGTGCTGGTAGGTGGCGCTGGCTGTTGGTAACACAGGGGAGGCAAGGGCCACCATGTTCTCTTCTGCGCCTGTGCCACCATGGTCCCCATGCATAGGGCTGCTGCCGGCATCCTCCTGGGTGGCCTCCACCCCGTCCAGGGAGCAACCCAAGAGGCTTAGGGCCTCTTTGAGAAGCTCCTCATCGGACACGTCAAGGTCTCCTGCCAGGTCCTCCAGGGCCTGGCTGGGGGAGTCATGGCTGCCCGGGGGGATGTTGGTGTCCGGGTGTGCCCCCACAGGAGGTGCCGTGCCGCAGGTGTTGGTCTGGGCAGGCTGCCCCTCGATGTGCTGGCAGCCAGGGTTGGACGTCGGCAACGCCAGGGGGGCTGGGGCCACCACTCTTCCCTCTGCATGGGTGCCACAGGAGTCCCCAGGCATGGGGCTGCTGCCAGGAACATCCTGACTGGTCCCCACCGCATCCAAGGAGCAACCAAAGAGCCTGAGGGCCTCTTGGAGAAGCTCCTCCTCAGAGACTTCCAAGTCTCCATCCGGGTCCCCAGGGGCTTGGTGGTGGGGGCCAGCAGTGGGGCTGCGGGGGGTGTCACGGCCCGGGGGGATGTTGGTGCCCGGGTGTGCCCGCGCAGGGGTGGCCGTGCCAGAGCTGTTGACGTGGACAGGCTGCCCCTGGATGTGCCGGTAGCCAGGGATGGACGTCGGCAGTGCTGGGGGGGCTGGGGCCTCCGCTCTCCCCTGATAGTTTTGGGGTGTGAGGTGTGTCGGCTGTCCCTGCGGGGTCAGAGGGGCTGCCCAGGCTGGGAGGGTCCTGCAGCCCCTGGGGCCCCCCCACAGGGCAGCAGCCGGCAGAGAAGCGGTGCCATGGCTGAGCGTGGAGCTGGCCGGGGCAGGCAGGTTGGTGACCGTCCACTCGATGTGGAAGACCCGGGGGTCGAAGAAGCAGCCGCATGGAGCCCTCTGCAGACCTGTGTGGGTGAGAGGGAGCCGTGCTGGGCCAGGGGGTTGGGGCCCTCCAAGGACAGCCACCGAGCTGGCCCCGATGGCCGCCATCCCCCAGCTCTGTGCTGGGCACGTGGGCAGCTTGTGGCCAGGGTGCTCCGCGCGGGGGGAGCTGCTGTGCTGGTGGGACAGGGTTGCAAAGCAGGGAGGAGACTGGCTTCTAGGAGGTGAAGCGGGAGAGATGGCCCCAAGCATTGGGGAAATTCTCTGGGACTTGGATTTCCTGGGCCCGCATCAGCCAGGCGAGAGCAGGGACGCTTGCCTGGGCTTGCTGAAGCCCTGTGCCAAAAGTGCCCTGGGGACAGGGCTGATGGGGATGCTGGGCGTGCGCGGGGGCCGGGGATGGCGAAGGCGGCGGGGTGGCAGAGCAGCCGGGGGTGCTGTACCTGGTGGTGGTAGTGCCTGGGGGCCCTGGGGTGCCACGTGCAGTGAGGGTGGCCAGGCTGCGGGGAAGGGCTGCTGCTGGCGGGGCAGTGGGCACAGGTTGGCTGCGCCTGGAAGAGAGACAGGAGCGATGGCCGATGGTCACCTCTGCTCTTGCCCCCAAGAGTGTCCCTGGGGTGCAGGGGTCAGGGTGGGTCTGTACCTTGGAGGTAGAAGGTTTGGGGAAGGGCAAAAGTCTGCAGGAGTCGGGGTGCCGGGGGGTCCCGGGGGCCGCGTGGTGGGAGCTGCAGTGGTGGCGGCGCCATGTTGCGTTCTGGCTGTTGGCTGCTAAGGACTCTCTGGCGTCTCCCAGGAGGGAATGTGGGGTGTCCGCGTGTTCCGCCCCGCCCCAACAGCCTCCCCAGCCCCTCCTGCCTGGGGAGGGAAAGGGTTCAGGGGGGGCCTTGCTGCGTTCCCAGAGCTGGCATGTCCTTGGGATTGGTGGGACTTGGTGGGACGAGTGCCACGCCTGGAGTGCTGGCATGGAGGCTGCAGGCTGTTCAGGAGGGGTAGGCAGGGCAGGCGAGGTGGAGGGGTCGCACTCTGTGGAAGGGAGAGGTTGGATGGTAGAGCCCTTCCAGTCAGCAAGGATGTGGTGGAGAGCCTCTGGGTGAGGCTGAGGGGCATGGAAAACAAAGCAGCTGTTGCAGCGGGTGTCTGCTACCGATGGCCCAGCCGGGATGCCCGCACTGCGGAGTTATTTGATAGGCCCTGAGGAGAAATCTCTGGACGAGCAGCCCTTGTCCTGATGGCAGATTTCCCAGACACCACCTGGGAATACCATACTGCTGTGACGAGCAGGTCTTGGCAATTCCTGAAGTTAGTGGGCTGGAACTTCTTTTGTCCCAAGTACTCAGGGAGCCTACTCGGAAAGATGGAGCCTTCCTAGACTTGCTAGTTGTGAATGGGGAAGGGCTCGTTGGTGACGGGATGGCCTTGGCCAGAGTGATCCTGAAATGGTTGAGTTTAAAAGGGTCAGTGTCATGAGAAAATAGGCCGGCAGAGTTGCTACCCTGGAGTTCAAGAGCGCAAAGGTCATGCCCTTCAGGGAGGTACATAGCAGAGTGCCCTGGGAATGTCGGTTGGGAGCCGAGGAAGGGCGTGATTGTCTTGAGGCTTTGAAGGGCCTTGCAGCGAGCCCTGTCCCCGCTGGAAGGGATGCTGGTGGTGTTCAAGACAAAGGCGTTGCAGCCCTTGTCATCTTGTGTGTCCGTCCGTGTGCCCGCCAGCCCGCAAGGTGTGTCCTGCAGGGACGCGTCCTGTCCTGGCTCCCCCGCCAAAGGGCTGCTTCCCCTGGGGAAGGGGATGGGGGAGCTTCCCCCCCACCATTGCCTGCCCCACCAGCGGTGACTCGACCCTGGGGGTGGCATGGTGCCCTTCGAGACTCGCCGGCCCTGATCTGGGGCTCAGCGGGGCTTTTGCACCTCTTGGGTGCCATTTTCCCGGTGCCCCCTGTGCTCCCTCCCCCTCCCACACAGGCACGGAGCCGTTCTGGAGAAACAGCTTTTAATTGACAAAACACAAGAGAAAGGGTCCCATCAAAGCTACTCTACCCCCCCTCCCCCCCCCCCAAATACACCACCCCTCCTCCCCCATCCCCCACTCCCCCCACCTCCTCCTCATCCCTGCTCGGGCTCTACTTCCCCCCCTGCCACCCCCGTGCTGCCTGCCAGAGCCCTGCGCTTGCTGGCCGGCTTTGGCAAGGCGCTCTGCCCCCGCTTCTTGCCCCGCTTCTCGCAGACGGCAGCCTGGGACGGTGGCAGGGCCATCCCCGCAGCCCCCCACGACTCCTGGGGCTCCATCCCCATGGTGTAGAACTCTTCCATGCTCAGGATGGCGTCGGTGATCTCGGGGACGCTGTAGTCGGGGGTGAGCAGCTCCTCGGGCAGGGAGAGCGAGGCAAAGTGGCAGTGGGGGGTGGCTGTGCCGGTGCCACCAAGCTCCCCAGGCCCAGGGCTGCTGCTGAAAGCATCCTGGCTGACCCCCACCGTGTCCAGGGAGCAACCAAAGAGCCTTAGGGCCTCTTCGAGTGGCACCTCCTCGGACACGGTGAGGTCATCTGCCAGGTCCCCAAGGGCTTGGTTGTTGGGTGCAGCAGAAGGGCAGGAGGGGTCGTAGCTGCCCAGGGGGATGTTGCTGCCCAGCTGTGCCTCCGCAGTGGTGGCCGTGCCGTCGATAGTGAGCTGGGCAGGCTGCTCCTCGACGTGCTGGTAGGTGGCGCTGGCTGTTGGTAACACAGGGGAGGCAAGGGCCACCATGTTCTCTTCTGCGCCTGTGCCACCATGGTCCCCATGCATAGGGCTGCTGCCGGCATCCTCCTGGGTGGCCTCCACCCCGTCCAGGGAGCAACCCAAGAGGCTTAGGGCCTCTTTGAGAAGCTCCTCATCGGACACCTCAAGGTCTCCTGCCAGGTCCTCCAGGGCCTGGCTGGGGGAGTCATGGCTGCCCGGGGGGATGTTGGTGTCCGGGTGTGCCCCCACAGGAGGTGCCGTGCCGCAGGTGTTGGTCTGGGCAGGCTGCCCCTCGATGTGCTGGCAGCCCGGGTTGGATGTCGGCAACAGCAGGGGGGCTGGGGCCACCACTCTTCCCTCTGCACGGGTGCCACAGGAGTCCCCAGGCATGGGGCTGCTGCCAGGAACATCCTGACTGGTCCCCACCGCATCCAAGGAGCGACCAAAGAGCCTGAGGGCCTCTTGGAGAAGCTCCTCCTCAGAGACTTCCAAGTCTCCATCCGGGTCCCCAGGGGCTTGGTGGTGGGGGCCAGCAGTGGGGCTGCGGGGGGTGTCACGGCCCGGGGGGATGTTGGTGCCCGGGTGTGCCCGCGCAGGGGTGGCCGTGCCAGAGCTGTTGACGTGGGCAGGCTGCCCCTGGATGTGCCGGTAGCCAGGGATGGACGTCGGCAGTGCTGGGGGGGCTGGGGCCTCCGCTCTCCCCTGATAGTTTTGGGGTGTGAGGTGTGTCGGCTGTCCCTGCGGGGTCAGAGGGGCTGCCCAGGCTGGGAGGGTCCTGCAGCCCCTGGGGCCCCCCCACAGGGCAGCAGCCGGCAGAGAAGCGGTGCCATGGCTGAGCGTGGAGCTGGCCGGGGCAGGCAGGTTGGTGACCGTCCACTCGATGTGGAAGACCCGGGGGTCGAAGAAGCAGCCGCATGGAGCCCTCTGCAGACCTGTGTGGGTGAGAGGGAGCCGTGCTGGGCCAGGGGGTTGGGGCCCTCCAAGGACAGCCACCGAGCTGGCCCCGATGGCCGCCATCCCCCAGCTCTGTGCTGGGCACGTGGGGAGCTTGTGGCCGGGGTGCTCCGCGCGGGGTGAGCTGCTGTGCTGGTGGGACAGGCTTGCAAAGCAGGGAGGAGACTGGCTTCTAGGAGGTGAAGCGGGAGAGATGGCCCCAAGCATTGGGGAAATTCTCTGGGACTTGGATTTCCTGGGCCCGCATCAGCCAGGCGAGAGCAGGGACGCTTGCCTGGGCTTGCTGAAGCCCTGTGCCAAAAGTGCCCTGGGGACAGGGCTGATGGGGATGCTGGGCGTGCGCGGGGGCCGGGGATGGCGAAGGCGGCGGGGTGGCAGAGCAGCCGGGGGTGCCGTACCTGGTGGTGGTAGTGCCTGGGGGCCCTGGGGTGCCACGTGCAGTGAGGGTGGCCAGGCTGCGGGGAAGGGCTGCTGCTGGCGGGGCAGTGGGCACAGGTTGGCTGCGCCTGGAAGAGAGACAGGAGCGATGGCCGATGGTCACCTGCGCTCTTGCCCCCAAGAGTGTCCCTGGGGTGCAGGGGTCAGGGTGGGTCTGTACCTTGGAGGTAGAAGGTTTGGGGAAGGGCAAAAGTCTGCAGGAGTCGGGGTGCCGGGGGGTCCCGGGGGCCGCGTGGTGGGAGCTGCAGTGGTGGCGGCGCCATGTTGCGTTCTGTCTGTTGGCTGCTAAGGACTCTCTGGCGTCTCCCAGGAGGGAATGTGGGGTGTCCGCGTGTTCCGCCCCGCCCCAACAGCCTCCCCAGCCCCTCCTGCCTGGGGAGGGAAAGGGTTCAGGGGGGGCCTTGCTGCGTTCCCAGAGCTGGCATGTCCTTGGGATTGGTGGGACTTGGTGGGACGAGTGCCACGCCTGGAGTGCTGGCATGGAGGCTGCAGGCTGTTCAGGAGGGGTAGGCAGGGCAGGCGAGGTGGAGGGGTCGCACTCTGTGGAAGGGAGAGGTTGGATGGTAGAGCCCTTCCAGTCAGCAAGGATGTGGTGGAGAGCCTCTGGGTGAGGCTGAGGGGCATGGAAAACAAAGCAGCTGTTGCAGCGGGTGTCTGCTACCGATGGCCCAGCCGGGATGCCCGCACTGCGGAGTTATTTGATAGGCCCTGAGGAGAAATCTCTGGACGAGCAGCCCTTGTCTTGATGGCAGATTTCCCAGACACCACCTGGGAATACCATACTGCTGTGACGAGCAGGTCTTGGAAATTCCTGAAGTTAGTGGGCTGGAACATCTTTTGTCCCAAGTACTCAGGGAGCCTACTCGGAAAGATGGAGCCTTCCTAGACTTGCTAGTTGTGAATGGGGAAGGGCTCGTTGGTGACGGGATGGCCTTGGCCAGAGTGATCCTGAAATGGTTGAGTTTAAAAGGGTCAGTGTCATGAGAAAATAGGCCGGCAGAGTTGCTACCCTGGAGTTCAGGAGCGCAAAGGTTAAGCCCTTCAGGGAGGTACATAGCAGAGTGCCCTGGGAATGTCGGTTGGGAGCCGAGGAAGGGCGTGATTGTCTTGAGGCTTTGAAGGGCCTTGCAGCGAGCCCTGTCCCCGCTGGAAGGGATGCTGGTGGTGTTCAAGACAAAGGCGTTGCAGCCCTTGTCATCTTGTGTGTCCGTCCGTGTGCCCGCCAGCCCGCAAGGTGTGTCCTGCAGGGACGCGTCCTGTCCTGGCTCCCCCGCCAAAGGGCTGCTTCCCCTGGGGAAGGGGATGGGGGAGCTTCCCCCCCACCATTGCCTGCCCCACCAGCGGTGACTCGACCCTGGGGGTGGCATGGTGCCCTTCGAGACTCGCCGGCCCTGATCTGGGGCTCAGCGGGGCTTTTGCACCTCTTGGGTGCCATTTTCCCGGTGCCCCCTGTGCTCCCTCCCCCTCCCACACAGGCACGGAGCCGTTCTGGAGAAACAGCTTTTAATTGACAAAACACAAGAGAAAAGGTCCCATCAAAGCTACTCTACCCCCCCTCCCCCCCCCCCAAATACACCACCCCTCCTCCCCCATCCCCCACTCCCCCCACCTCCTCCTCATCCCTGCTCGGGCTCTACTTCCCCCCCTGCCACCCCCGTGCTGCCTGCCAGAGCCCTGCGCTTGCTGGCCGGCTTTGGCAAGGCGCTCTGCCCCCGCTTCTTGCCCCGCTTCTCGCAGACGGCAGCCTGGGACGGTGGCAGGGCCATCCCCGCAGCCCCCCACGACTCCTGGGGCTCCATCCCCATGGTGTAGAACTCTTCCATGCTCAGGATGGCGTCGGTGATCTCGGGGACGCTGTAGTCGGGGGTGAGCAGCTCCTCGGGCAGGGAGAGCGAGGCAAAGTGGCAGTGGGGGGTGGCTGTGCCGGTGCCACCAAGCTCCCCAGGCCCAGGGCTGCTGCTGAAAGCATCCTGGCTGACGCCCACCGTGTCCAGGGAGCAACCAAAGAGCCTTAGGGCCTCTTCGAGTGGCACCTCCTCGGACACGGTGAGGTCATCTGCCAGATCCCCAAGGGCTTGGTTGTTGGGTGCAGCAGAAGGGCAGGAGGGGTCGTAGCTGCCCGGGGGGATGTTGCTGCCCAGCTGTGCCTCCGCAGTGGTGGCCGTGCCGTCGATAGTGAGCTGGGCAGGCTGCTCCTCGACGTGCTGGTAGGTGGCGCTGGCTGTTGGTAACACAGGGGAGGCAAGGGCCACCATGTTCTCTTCTGCGCCTGTGCCACCATGGTCCCCATGCATAGGGCTGCTGCCGGCATCCTCCTGGGTGGCCTCCACCCCGTCCAGGGAGCAACCCAAGAGGCTTAGGGCCTCTTTGAGAAGCTCCTCATCGGACACGTCAAGGTCTCCTGCCAGGTCCTCCAGGGCCTGGCTGGGGGAGTCATGGCTGCCCGGGGGGATGTTGGTGTCCGGGTGTGCCCCCACAGGAGGTGCCGTGCCGCAGGTGTTGGTCTGGGCAGGCTGCCCCTCGATGTGCTGGCAGCCAGGGTTGGACGTCGGCAACGCCAGGGGGGCTGGGGCCACCACTCTTCCCTCTGCATGGGTGCCACAGGAGTCCCCAGGCATGGGGCTGCTGCCAGGAACACCCAGACTGGTCCCCACCGCATCCAAGGAGACACCAAAGAGCCTGAGGGCCTCTTGGAGAAGCTCCTCCTCAGAGACTTCCAAGTCTCCATCCGGGTCCCCAGGGGCTTGGTGGTGGGGGCCAGCAGTGGGGCTGCGGGGGGTGTCACGGCCCGGGGGGATGTTGGTGCCCGGGTGTGCCCGCGCAGGGGTGGCCGTGCCAGAGCTGTTGACATGGGCAGGCTGCCCCTGGATGTGCCGGTAGCCAGGGATGGACGTCGGCAGTGCTGGGGGGGCTGGGGCCTCCGCTCTCCCCTGATAGTTTTGGGGTGTGAGGTGTGTCGGCTGTCCCTGCGGGGTCAGAGGGGCTGCCCAGGCTGGGAGGGTCCTGCAGCCCCTGGGGCCCCCCCACAGGGCAGCAGCCGGCAGAGAAGCGGTGCCATGGCTGAGCGTGGAGCTGGCCGGGGCAGGCAGGTTGGTGACCGTCCACTCGATGTGGAAGACCCGGGGGTCGAAGAAGCAGCCGCATGGAGCCCTCTGCAGACCTGTGTGGGTGAGAGGGAGCCGTGCTGGGCCAGGGGGTTGGGGCCCTCCAAGGACAGCCACCGAGCTGGCCCCGATGGCCGCCATCCCCCAGCTCTGTGCTGGGCACGTGGGCAGCTTCTGGCCAGGGTGCTCCGCGCGGGGTGAGCTGCTGTGCTGGTGGGACAGGGTTGCAAAGCAGGGAGGAGACTGGCTTCTAGGAGGTGAAGCGGGAGAGATGGCCCCAAGCATTGGGGAAATTCTCTGGGACTTGGATTTCCTGGGCACGCATCAGCCAGGCGAGAGCAGGGACGCTTGCCTGGGCTTGCTGAAGCCCTGTGCCAAAAGTGCCCTGGGGACAGGGCTGATGGGGATGCTGGGCGTGCGCGGGGGCCGGGGATGGCGAAGGCGGCGGGGTGGCAGAGCAGCCAGGGGTGCCGTACCTGGTGGTGGTAGTGCCTGGGGGCCCTGGGGTGCCACGTGCAGTGAGGGTGGCCAGGCTGCGGGGAAGGGCTGCTGCTGGCGGGGCAGTGGGCACAGGTTGGCTGCGCCTGGAAGAGAGACAGGAGCGATGGCCGATGGTCACCTCCGCTCTTGCCCCCAAGAGTGTCCCTGGGGTGCAGGGGTCAGGGTGGGTCTGTACCTTGGAGGTAGAAGGTTTGGGGAAGGGCAAAAGTCTGCAGGAGTCGGGGTGCCGGGGGGTCCCGGGGGCCGCGCGGTGGGAGCTGCAGTGGTGGCGGCGCCATGTTGCGTTCTGGCTGTTGGCTGCTAAGGACTCTCTGGCGTCTCCCAGGAGGGAATGTGGGGTGTCCGCGTGTTCCGCCCCGCCCCAACAGCCTCCCCAGCCCCTCCTGCCTGGGGAGGGAAAGGGTTCAGGGGGGGCCTTGCTGCGTTCCCAGAGCTGGCATGTCCTTGGGATTGGTGGGACTTGGTGGGACGAGTGCCACGCCTGGAGTGCTGGCATGGAGGCTGCAGGCTGTTCAGGAGGGGTAGGCAGGGCAGGCGAGGTGGAGGGGTCGCACTCTGTGGAAGGGAGAGGTTGGATGGTAGAGCCCTTCCAGTCAGCAAGGATGTGGTGGAGAGCCTCTGGGTGAGGCTGAGGGGCATGGAAAACAAAGCAGCTGTTGCAGCGGGTGTCTGCTACCGATGGCCCAGCCGGGATGCCCGCACTGCGGAGTTATTTGATAGGCCCTGAGGAGAAATCTCTGGACGAGCAGCCCTTGTCTTGATGGCAGATTTCCCAGACACCACCTGGGAATACCATACTGCTGTGACGAGCAGGTCTTGGCAATTCCTGAAGTTAGTGGGCTGGAACTTCTTTTGTCCCAAGTACTCAGGGAGCCTACTCGGAAAGATGGAGCCTTCCTAGACTTGCTAGTTGTGAATGGGGAAGGGCTCGTTGGTGACGGGATGGCCTTGGCCAGAGTGATCCTGAAATGGTTGAGTTTAAAAGGGTCAGTGTCATGAGAAAATAGGCCGGCAGAGTTGCTACCCTGGAGTTCAAGAGCGCAAAGGTTATGCCCTTCAGGGAGGTACATAGCAGAGTGCCCTGGGAATATCGGTTGGGAGCCGAGGAAGGGCGTGATTGTCTTGAGGCTTTGAAGGGCCTTGCAGCGAGCCCTGTCCCCGCTGGAAGGGATGCTGGTGGTGTTCAAGACAAAGGCGTTGCAGCCCTTGTCATCTTGTGTGTCCGTCCGTGTGCCCGCCAGCCCGCAAGGTGTGTCCTGCAGGGACGCGTCCTGTCCTGGCTCCCCCGCCAAAGGGCTGCTTCCCCTGGGGAAGGGGATGGGGGAGCTTCCCCCCCCACCATTGCCTGCCCCACCAGCGGTGACTCGACCCTGGGGGTGGCATGGTGCCCTTCGAGACTCGCCGGCCCTGATCTGGGGCTCAGCGGGGCTTTTGCACCTCTTGGGTGCCATTTTCCCGGTGCCCCCTGTGCTCCCTCCCCCTCCCACACAGGCACGGAGCCGTTCTGGAGAAACAGCTTTTAATTGACAAAACACAAGAGAAAAGGTCCCATCAAAGCTACTCTACCCCCCTCCCCCCCCCCCAAATACACCACCCCTCCTCCCCCATCCCCCACTCCCCCCACCTCCTCCTCATCCCTGCTCGGGCTCTACTTCCCCCCCTGCCACCCCCGTGCTGCCTGCCAGAGCCCTGCGCTTGCTGGCCGGCTTTGGCAAGGCGCTCTGCCCCCGCTTCTTGCCCCGCTTCTCGCAGACGGCAGCCTGGGACGGTGGCAGGGCCATCCCCGCAGCCCCCCACGACTCCTGGGGCTCCATCCCCATGGTGTAGAACTCTTCCATGCTCAGGATGGCGTCGGTGATCTCGGGGACGCTGTAGTCGGGGGTGAGCAGCTCCTCGGGCAGGGAGAGCGAGGCAAAGTGGCAGTGGGGGGTGGCTGTGCCGGTGCCACCAAGCTCCCCAGGCCCAGGGCTGCTGCTGAAAGCATCCTGGCTGACCCCCACCGTGTCCAGGGAGCAACCAAAGAGCCTTAGGGCCTCTTCGAGTGGCACCTCCTCGGACACGGTGAGGTCATCTGCCAGGTCCCCAAGGGCTTGGTTGTTGGGTGCAGCAGAAGGGCAGGAGGGGTCGTAGCTGCCCAGGGGGATGTTGCTGCCCAGCTGTGCCTCCGCAGTGGTGGCCGTGCCGTCGATAGTGAGCTGGGCAGGCTGCTCCTCAACATGCTGGTAGGCGGCGCTGGATGTTGGTAACACAGGGGAGGCAAGGGCCACCATGTTCTCTTCTGCGCCTGTGCCACCATGGTCCCCATGCATAGGGCTGCTGCCGGCATCCTCCTGGGTGGCCTCCACCCCGTCCAGGGAGCAACCCAAGAGGCTTAGGGCCTCTTTGAGAAGCTCCTCATCGGACACGTCAAGGTCTCCTGCCAGGTCCTCCAGGGCCTGGCTGGGGGAGTCATGGCTGCCCGGGGGGATGTTGGTGTCCGGGTGTGCCCCCACAGGAGGTGCCGTGCCGCAGGTGTTGGTCTGGGCAGGCTGCCCCTCGATGTGCTGGCAGCCAGGGTTGGACGTCGGCAACGCCAGGGGGGCTGGGGCCACCACTCTTCCCTCTGCATGGGTGCCACAGGAGTCCCCAGGCATGGGGCTGCTGCCAGGAACATCCTGACTGGTCCCCACCGCATCCAAGGAGACACCAAAGAGCCTGAGGGCCTCTTGGAGAAGCTCCTCCTCAGAGACTTCCAAGTCTCCATCCGGGTCCCCAGGGGCTTGGTGGTGGGGGCCAGCAGTGGGGCTGCGGGGGGTGTCACGGCCCGGGGGGATGTTGGTGCCCGGGTGTGCCCGCGCAGGGGTGGCCGTGCCAGAGCTGTTGACGTGGGCAGGCTGTGCCTGGATGTGCCGGTAGCCAGGGATGGACGTCGGCAGTGCTGGGGGGGCTGGGGCCTCCGCTCTCCCCTGATAGTTTTGGGGTGTGAGGTGTGTCGGCTGTCCCTGCGGGGTCAGAGGGGCTGCCCAGGCTGGGAGGGTCCTGCAGCCCCTGGGGCCCCCCCACAGGGCAGCAGCCGGCAGAGAAGCGGTGCCATGGCTGAGCGTGGAGCTGGCCGGGGCAGGCAGGTTGGTGACCGTCCACTCGATGTGGAAGACCCGGGGGTCGAAGAAGCAGCCGCATGGAGCCCTCTGCAGAGCTGTGTGGGTGAGAGGGAGCCGTGCTGGGCCAGGGGGTTGGGGCCCTCCAAGGACAGCCACCGAGCTGGCCCCGATGGCCGCCATCCCCCAGCTCTGTGCTGGGCACGTGGGGAGCTTGTGGCCGGGGTGCTCCGCGCGGGGTGAGCTGCTGTGCTGGTGGGACAGGCTTGCAAAGCAGGGAGGAGACTGGCTTCTAGGAGGTGAAGCGGGAGAGATGGCCCCAAGCATTGGGGAAATTCTCTGGGACTTGGATTTCCTGGGCACGCATCAGCCAGGCGAGAGCAGGGACGCTTGCCTGGGCTTGCTGAAGCCCTGTGCCAAAAGTGCCCTGGGGACAGGGCTGATGGGGATGCTGGGCGTGCGCGGGGGCCGGGGATGGCGAAGGCGGCGGGGTGGCAGAGCAGCCAGGGGTGCCGTACCTGGTGGTGGTAGTGCCTGGGGGCCCTGGGGTGCCACGTGCAGTGAGGGTGGCCAGGCTGCGGGGAAGGGCTGCTGCTGGCGGGGCAGTGGGCACAGGTTGGCTGCGCCTGGAAGAGAGACAGGAGCGATGGCCGATGGTCACCTCCGCTCTTGCCCCCAAGAGCGTCCCTGGGGTGCAGGGGTCAGGGTGGGTCTGTACCTTGGAGGTAGAAGGTTTGGGGAAGGGCAAAAGTCTGGAGGAGTCGGGGTGCCGGGGGGTCCCGGGGGCCGCGTGGTGGGAGCTGCAGTGGTGGCGGCGCCATGTTGCGTTCTGGCTGTTGGCTGCTAAGGACTCTCTGGCGTCTCCCAGGAGGGAATGTGGGGTGTCCGCGTGTTCCGCCCCGCCCCAACAGCCTCCCCAGCCCCTCCTGCCTGGGGAGGGAAAGGGTTCAGGGGGGGCCTTGCTGCGTTCCCAGAGCTGGCATGTCCTTGGGATTGGTGGGACTTGGTGGGACGAGTGCCACGCCTGGAGTGCTGGCATGGAGGCTGCAGGCTGTTCAGGAGGGGTAGGCAGGGCAGGCGAGGTGGAGGGGTCGCACTCTGTGGAAGGGAGAGGTTGGATGGTAGAGCCCTTCCAGTCAGCAAGGATGTGGTGGAGAGCCTCTGGGTGAGGCTGAGGGGCATGGAAAACAAAGCAGCTGTTGCAGCGGGTGTCTGCTACCGATGGCCCAGCCGGGATGCCCGCACTGCGGAGTTATTTGATAGGCCCTGAGGAGAAATCTCTGGACGAGCAGCCCTTGTCTTGATGGCAGATTTCCCAGCCACCACCTGGGAATACCATACTGCTGTGACGAGCAGGTCTTGGAAATTCCTGAAGTTAGTGGGCTGGAACTTCTTTTGTCCCAAGTACTCAGGGAGCCTACTCGGAAAGATGGAGCCTTCCTAGACTTGCTAGTTGTGAATGGGGAAGGGCTCGTTGGTGACGGGATGGCCTTGGCCAGAGTGATCCTGAAATGGTTGAGTTTAAAAGGGTCAGTGTCATGAGAAAATAGGCCGGCAGAGTTGCTACCCTGGAGTTCAAGAGCGCAAAGGTTATGCCCGTCAGGGAGGTACATAGCAGAGTGCCCTGGGAATATCGGTTGGGAGCCGAGGAAGGGCGTGATTGTCTTGAGGCTTTGAAGGGCCTTGCAGCGAGCCCTGTCCCCGCTGGAAGGGATGCTGGTGGTGTTCAAGACAAAGGCGTTGCAGCCCTTGTCATCTTGTGTGTCCGTCCGTGTGCCCGCCAGCCCGCAAGGTGTGTCCTGCAGGGACGCGTCCTGTCCTGGCTCCCCCGCCAAAGGGCTGCTTCCCCTGGGGAAGGGGATGGGGGAGCTTCCCCCCCACCATTGCCTGCCCCACCAGCGGTGACTCGACCCTGGGGGTGGCATGGTGCCCTTCGAGACTCGCCGGCCCTGATCTGGGGCTCAGCGGGGCTTTTGCACCTCTTGGGTGCCATTTTCCCGGTGCCCCCTGTGCTCCCTGCCCCTCCCACACAGGCACGGAGCCGTTCTGGAGAAACAGCTTTTAATTGACAAAACACAAGAGAAAAGGTCCCATCAAAGCTACTCTGACCCCCCTCCCCCCCGTGAGCTTTTTCACTCCTTCCCAGTTAAACTCCCTTCGGCCTCTAGTGCAGTTACCTGTGGGGATCCCCCTGTCACTCCAGAAATACGGACGGGTTCTGCCCTTTCATAGCCTGATGGCATTAGGGTACACTGTGCACCCGTGTCCACAGGAGCCTTCTACTCTTGTGGGTCTGATGTGTCCGGATCCACACAGTCCGGTAAACCCGGTGGTCCCTTTTCTCCCTGCGGCTGGAGGCAGGGCCCCTCTAATCCTGCCCATCATAGCTGTTCCTCACTTCTTGTTAAAATGACTTAGAAGTCCCTTCAAGAGGATCTTTAGTAAGATCAGCCCTCCACTCGCTCTGGGGAACTGCCCACTGGCAACTGAAGAGGCATTTTTCCTGGAAGAATCCATCTTTGTGATGCTTTTGCCTTGCAGCTCACGTATTCATGCCTGTAGGGTTTTCCATCCGGCGTCCTCATGTCCTGTCCGTGGTCACGCAGGTAAAACCACAGGGTATCTCCTGGTGTGTACCCTCTATATCCTCTCTCTTGAGCAGAGGCACGCTTACTCCTAATAGCTGAGCTACTGTTCCGTACAGGTGGGGAGTAGGACATATCCTCTCTAAATGGCTGGAACTCCCGGGACAGTTTCTCCACGGCCGAGACAAGGCAGGAAGAGAGGCTTTCTTTGTACTGCCGGACTTGGCTAGCCATTTTATCCACTCTTGTCCCCTCTTTCTCTTCCCAGTCCATAACTGCTAATGAGTTTCCATATGACGATGGTGCACTCTCTACAAGCTTCCGCCACGTGGATCACGTGCACTGGACTTCGTCCAGCAGTTCAGCACCTGGTTTGGAGTGGCCCAAATAAACGGTGTTCATAGGAACTCCGCTATGATCGTCTCAGCAGAATCTCCTTCTGGGAACAGTGAAAACCAGTGGCCTCTTATTGAAATGGGTTATTTCTTGGTTTTCTAGGCTTTTTTTTTAATTTTAGCTTTTGCAAAACTGAGAATTGCAAGTTTCCATGGAGCTCACAAAATGGAAGCCACTTTTTTAGAGCCATAACCTCAGCCCTCTGTACTCTTGGTTACTGCAGAAAAAGCAAAGGTATACAGAGAAACGATCCATTGGCGAGCTGTGTGTTTAATTGACGAATATTATTACTGTCCAAGGAGTTGTATTACAGATTGATCTTTCCTTTTTGAAAAATCAGAGGCTGTGTTTACATTGCCGGGGAGTAAAAAAGTCACACGAGTGCCTTGGTACCAAGAAGCCACCTCAGCATAGTTGTGGGGTTCTCCTCTGCATAACTTCACCTGCTTCCTAGTAGACACGGTGCTGCCCAAGCTCGGGGGTTTCCAGTGCTCAACCCAGCTTGGCCTGAGCCACATCAGGAGTTTCTACCCTGTGCAGCAAGAATTTCAGAAACTTAGGACAAAGCGTTCTGTCCCTGCTGTTCTGCTCACACATACCTTGGTGTAAGAGAGATTGGTAATTGGCAAGGAAAGAATTCCTTGTTGATTTGAGAAATCTCCAAGTGACCCACAGAGAACCCAGTCATCTGGAGGGTACGTCCCTACTGAGCACGTGGCCCGTGGACTGAGCTGCGAGATAGGGAAGCTCCTGATGTCGGCTTCAAAGCAAGCCTCTTCCATCTGGTTTTGCTCCAGGTGGCTGCTTGGTTGCCATTTGTTTTCAAAAGACACTAGCACTGGGAATTCAGCTTGGGGGCTTGGAGAGGGAGAGAAGAAGCAAGCATGTCTTTCCCAAGGGCAACTGCTTGGTGCTGGGAAGGACGCCCCTCTGTAGCAGCGTCAGCGTAGCTTCCGGGTGATGCAAAGCCGAGAGGATCTCCCAAGTCAGTGCTGCAGGAACGTGGCAGTTTGAGGACCGTGTTACAGCTCTTCTTTTGCATATCACTGTTGCTCAGGCAGGGTGAGAGCTTTGGTTTCCATTCCTGTTATCTCCAGGAGGAGATGGCCATGGGAACCACCGCTGCTTATGCAGTTCCGTGCAAAACAAGTCTGTGGCATGAGAAGAAAGATTTGGAAGACTTTTTTACTGCCTTCCAAATGATTTTGCACGCTCAAGTAAAAGAAAATCATCTCAGTTACTGAGACTGAATTAACTTTTTATTTTCCCTCTCCTTCAGGCCCATCCGAGGAAAATGGAGGAACAAATTGTATAGGGGACATTTGGGAGTTGAGGGCGTGTAGGTGTGAGATTTCAAGTAGTTTGTGCGTGGCAATAGTGAGAGAGCCTGTATTGTTCCATTGCATTTAGGGCTAACTGCCTGCTGCTGATCCTCCCTCAGCTCTCCCAGACGCACATCAGTCTGTACAGCCTTAGCACATATGTTGGAGAAAGAACAGAAAGTGCAAAAAATTATCTGACTGAACTTTTTTTAACACCTTCATTGTATCATATTACACTGCAGCCTTAAAATCAGGGTTAGCGAGAACGTTTTTCTCCAGCCGCAAGCTTTAAGCAAATACTGATCACTGATATAAATGAGCAATATCAGGGCAGCAAGTAAGGTCTTTTAAATCTTTTAAATTGTTGTGGGGTTTTTTTCTTTGAATCGCTTTAAGACTTGAGTTACAGTAAGGCAGTTTCTCATCTGCTCTGCCAGTCAGCACAGTAAGCTTATCTGAACATCCCACTATTAGCCCAACTGAGCTACATGAATGTCACATTTGCAGTCGGTGCTGCCATTTCATTGGACTGTTTTACTGTTTTACAGCATAGCTCTGCTCTGAAAATGTTAGAGACTATAGCTAAAGACTGAGAGAAGCTAATGGATGCTGTGTGCTTTTTTCCAACTTGAAGAGCATGGACAAGTTCAGAAATTTTGGATAGAGATGATATGAAGATGAATTAAGAACATAAATGAATTCAGGTGGAATTTCTCTGTATCTGCTAAAATGCTGCCTTTCTTCTTCCCCTTGAGGTAGAGTCCATTTAGTGGAAGACTGTTCTCTAAGTACTGGAGACCTTGAGCGTGAACGGTATCTTCTGGATGGGGCTGCCCTTGCCCTTGAACGGTGATAACCATCTGACCTTGACCTGCAACGATTGTTACGACTCTTCCCTTCGCCTCTTCTTGGATACGGTGGCGATCGCAAGTGGGAACGAGAGTGGGAACGACTAAATGAGTGAGAGCAGGAGGCAGTGTGGGAGAAGCGCTACAGGGAGACTTGGACCTTAAAGAAACCCAAACAAACCGAGGAAAACAATAGAGGAAGTTAATTCAAACCAGTCCCTGGGCTGGGAAAGAAGGCCTAAATCTTGGGGGACCTCAAGTCTGGTGGCCTCCTGGAGAAGAAACAATTACCGTGAGAGATTTGGTGCTTCTAGAGAGCAGTGCCTGCCTGGAGTTTGGTCCTCAAAAACCTTTGCAGAAAGGTATGTTGTGAAGGAGCAGCAAAAGAGCTTGCTAGTGACTCACACCAAAGGAACTCCCTCGGGGGGAAGACTGCTGCCCCTGCCCGGTTTTGGTTGGGAGGTGTCTGCAGGAATTGTGGGCTGGCTGGTGTCAGGTGTTTCAAAGGTGCTATGTGGCCACAGCACCCCTTTGCATGGCAGAAGGTGACGTGGTAACTTTTGGTAGGCTGATGATAGGGGTGAGACAGACCAGCTGTTGGATGCATATTTGGCCTTTCCCAGGTCTAGAGCAGCAGCAGCAGCAGCAGCAGCAGCAGCAGCAAGCTGTAAGGCATGACAGCTTGGGAACGACTGCTCTGAGTTCTGCGTCAGGTTTTGCCACCAGGAGCATCTCATGACACTTGTCTCACCCCTGCCTCAGCATCCAGGGCCACCTTGGCCCCAAGTGTCACTGAATGGACAGGCAGCCTTGTGCCGGGTACCGCTGCAAGGCTGGGAAGTGGCAGTAACTCCTGCCCCTAGTCCTGCCCCAAATTCAGCCTCATGGCTATTCCCTGTCTCTCGCAGGTCCTTTGCAATCTACAGCACGTGGGCAAGCAGCCTGAAGCACAACGCCTGACGCACAAAGCCTGGCTGTCTTCCTGCCGCCACTGGAGTCCCTTCCTGCGAGTGAGCTGCTCGCCCTCTTCTTTCTCTGCTCTGGATCTGCCACCACGAACTGAAGGGCCACTGGAGCTGGGGGGTCTACAGCCCTGATTTACCATTCCAGAGGTAAGGAGAGAAAGTGACCGTCCGAGGGTTTCATGGGGATGGGAGAGCAGAGCTAAAGGTAAAAATAGATTTCCTCTGATTTCCAATATAACCTACAAGTAATCCACAGAACAGAAGATCATCCTTTCACCTCTGGCTAATAAGAAAGCCTTGTCACCTTCTGATCATCTGCTGCCATTTTTTCCCCCTTTTCTCCTGGCAAAACTTGTCAAATTCACTTTCCTCTAAACTGTTCATGGTTTTGGTCAATCTGCTTGCTCTGAGGAATCTATTTCATGGACAAACTCTAACCAGTTCTGCTCAGCATGAACTTCCAGAGTGCAGCCTGGAAACTGGTGACAACCCACTGACTTCAGTGCTAGAAAACTATTTTCTTGGACTTCACGCTTTTCCTATGCAACAGTGTGGTGGGTGGACCCCGGCTGGGGGCCAGGCGCCCACCAGAGCCGCTCTATCACTCCCCTGGTTTACCAAACGGGAGAAAAAGTATAACAAAAAGCTTCTGGGTCGAGATAAGGACAGGGAGAGATCACTCGCTAGTTATCGTCACGAGCAAAACAGACTGAACTTAGAGAGGAAATTCATCTAACTTATTACTAAGCGAAACAGAGTAGAGGAATGAGAAATAAAATCAAATCTTAAAACACCTGCCCCCACCCCTCCCATCTTCCCGGGCTCAACTTCACTCCCAGCTTCAACCTCCGCCCCCCCTCAGCGGCACAGGGGGACAGGGAATGGGGGTTAGGGTCAGTTCATCACACGTTGTTTCTGCCGCTTCTTCCTCCTCAGGGGGAGGACTCCTCTCATTGTTCCCCTGCTCCAGCATGGAGGAGTCCCTCTCACGGGAGACAGTCCTTCACCAACTTCTCCAACGTGAGTCTCTCCCACGGGGTGCAGACCTGCAGGAGCAGACTGCTCCAGCGTGGGTCCCCCACGGGGTCACAAGTCCTGCCAGCAAACCTGCTCTGGCGTGGGCTCCTCTCTCCACGGGTCCACAGCTCCTGCCAGGAGCTTGCTCCAGTGTGGGCTTCCCACGGGGCCACAGCCTCCTTCAGGTGCCTCCCCCTGCTCTGGTGTGGGGTCCTCCATGGGCTGCAGGTGGACTCTCTACACCCCCTCATCCTTCCTCCATGGGCTGCAGGGGGACAGCCTGCTTCACCATGGTGTCTGCAGAGTTTCTACATCTTCTCACTCCTCTTTCCGGCTGCAAAAGCTCCCTCTCTAACTGTTTTTTTCCTTTTTAAATATGTTATCACGGAGGTGCTGATGGGCTTGGCCTTGGCCAGTGGTGGGTCCATCTTGGAGCCGGTTGGCATTGGCTCTGTCAGACACAGGGGAAGCTTCTAGCAGCTTCTCACAGAAGCCACCCCTGTAGACCACCCCCCCCCCCCCCCCCCCCCCAGCTACCAAAACCTTCCCATGCAAACCCAACACAAGGGTGCTGGAAGAACTGTGCCCGGCACACTTTGCCCACCTTCCTCTTCACTCTCCCCCTGGATCTTAATGCAGAAGGAGCTTTTGGAAACCAAAATTATCCTGCTCTTCCCACAGAAAAAAACACAAGTGCAGAAAAGGGGGAGGGGGGGAGAAAAAGAGATACTGGGAAAAGAAAGTGCTACAGAAAAGTCAGGAGACCAGAAGGAAAAAACCAGGAACCAGTACAATAACAGGGAAAAAAACCCCCAAAGCAACAAAAAACCCAACAGACTAAGAGAAAGCAAGAGGAAGAGAAGCCATTGCAAAGGATTATTGTTCTCGCCTGTTTTTTTCTTTCTCCATTACCTGAACCTGTCCCCAGGTGACTACAGGATTTCATTAAGTCACTGTGTGACCCCTAGAAGAGTTTTATGGCCCAGGACAGACCCCAGTGGCCATGATGACCCAAAGTCACTGGCCCACTAGCCAACAGATCTGCTGAAGCCCTGCCAGCACAGGGGACCCTGTGTCCACTGCGCTGAGCCCTCCAGGCTGCAGAGCAAGAGCCATCAGAGCTTCAGATGTTGCAGGGTCCTGGATGGGGTTTCCATTCCTCCCCTGGAAGGTGCTGCCCCTTCAGAGCAGAACAGGGTACAGGAGCATCCCTTAAAGCCGAGTTAAACGGCTGTCAGGAGCCCCTGGCTGATTTTGCAATGCAGGGGGCACTCGCGCGTCCCCTTCCATGGGCCGAGTGGAGCCCGGACACAGTTACCAAAGTACCAAAGAAGAGAGAGGGAAAGCATTTTCACTGTTACTTTCATTTATTTATTTATTTTTCACTTGTCCAACCTTGAAAAGAACGAACGAGACAGCTAGAAGGGGCCTTAATGCTGAAGGCCAGCACTCCTTCCTGGCAGGCCTGTGGTGGTCTGCTTCTCCAGAGGAGCGGCTGTCTCTTACGTCTTTGCTTGACACACTGCTGTTCTTTGTGTGCCGCCGTGGAGCGTCTGGCTTCCTCTGCAGCCTCCCGTCGGGCAGCCTTCTCGTCTCCAGGCCGAAGAGACCCCGTCTCCAGGCCCCAGGGACCTCGGTGGCCCGCTGAGGGACTTCTCCTGGCGCAGCAGCTGAAGCTGTGACGCCATGTTGTCTTGTCCCCTTTTCTCGGGGCTCAGTGCAGAAGAGATGACACCCCTTCAGAAGGGGTGAGGGGTAGGGCAGAGGACGGGGGACGGGAAGGAAGCCTGCAGGCCGGCCAGGCGCGGAGGGTCAGCCTCCCGGCTAGCGCCGAGCGCGGAGGCAGGGCCGGCGGTAGGGCACTGGCCGGATGACCCTACGGCACCGCGTCGATGGTGGTGTGGAGGGGAGCCCTGGCACGATGTTGTGGTGCCAGGGGAGCCATCCTGGAGGTGGATCCACCTCCATCGGCTCCTCCTCGTCTTCAGGTGGATCCACCTCCATTGGCTCTGCACCATCAGCTACGTGGAAGAGGACCGCGTAGCTGATGGTGCCTCCCCTCTGACGCAGCCTCTTCCTCCGCGCCTCCTGCAGCTCCTCCTGTGGGCACCCACACAGAGGTGAGCGCCCGCTCGCTTCCCATCGTTGAGCCTTCATTCTTCCAACTAGTGGGGAGTCTGAGGACTCGAAAGCTCAGCGAATGTGGGACAAGTGCTGGGGGGCCAGTATTTATAGGGTCCGGAACAGAATGTGGCGAGGTAGCTTGTGACATCAGGAGGCCACTGTGATGGCTATGCAAATAGCCATCAAGGGCTATCCTGGCAGTTGGGGAGCCTGTGGCCTTAAAGGTACCCTACTGGGGGTAGGGCAAGGCGGCCCTTTCCTGGGGATCACTCCCCTGTGTCCATTCCTAATGGAGGGACATTTCAGGGATCAGGTCTGAAATGTGGGTAAAGATTTTTCTGAGGAGGGATGGAAATGTTTGGACTCTACCCACCCAACCTTTCTGGCTCCATTATAATGGTCGAGGGATTGGTAAAAATCTGTGTGAGCCAGATGGAGACTTTCCACCAACTTTGGTGGAGCTTGGATCAGGCCCAATGTGAGTGGGTTCTCCAGAGCTCAGGGAGAAGAGGGGGGAGCTTTGCAAGGTCTAAGTGGTCCAGAGAAATGAGAATCGCTCAGCTGCCATCCCCCTGGAATGAGCACATGGTTGTTTCTGGCAAAGGCAATCTGTTCTTTCCACTCCTGAACGTTTATTTGGGTCAGGGTGGGAAAATCCAATTTAGTTGCCAAAGTCCCACTGGGGTGGTAAAAATATAAATACTACCTATGATTACGTGTGTATTCTGAAAAGTGGTTAGTGAGTGTGTTTATGACATTTGGCCACTTGCAGGGAGTTACTCTCTCTCTGCCCCCTCCCCTCAATTCACGTGCTTCCACTCAATACGAGTCCTGCCGGGGCCTGTAAAACCACTGCGGGGGGATGGAGCCAGAGCGATCCTGTACCCGGCTCCTCGCAGGGCTTCCCGCAGCACAGCCTGCAGAGAGGAAACCTCCTTCCATGCTCTTGGCCCCACCTGAGCGAGCCATTGCACGGATGTGTTGTGATGCTTTCCCAGTGCTAAAGCTACATCATCTGTTCAGGGACCCATTTCACGCCTCATCTACCAAGGATGTGAATTGTTCACAGCATCATCCTTGGACCCTTCTCCCCAACAGGAGCAGGCCACGTGTTTCATCGTGGCAGCGCTGACTTTGACCTGTGATGGATCAAGTCAGGCAGAGGGCAAGGAGGATGAGTGCTATGAAGATGCTGTTACCATCCTTCTACCAACCTAGTAGAAGAATCCATTGCTGCTTTCTCAGGGTGGATGGCAATGGAGCCCTGTTGTGATGTGATTCACGTTTGGTTACTGGGAAAATGGAGAGGAGCTTTACCGACTATGTGTGAAGCCACATGACATCTAAAATCACAGCAGCTATCAATCCATCCCAAACCCGCAGTGCTTTGTGCAGAGCACTGCTTACAGACGCAGTTCTCAGCCTCTCCCAGCCCTGGCCAGACAGGGAACAGCAAGAACCCAGAGCGATTTTGGCACTGCTAGGAACAGATCGGATCCACGCTGCTCCAGCCCTAGAATGCATCATCTCCATCCAAGAGCTACAACTGCCCATCCCAGCGCTGTTCCTGCATGCATCTTTCCACTAGAGGAAACTTCAGCTGGAGAAGACGGTCTTTCTAAGCTTTGCATCCAAAACAACGTGATTACACCTTGGTTTCTGAGTGTTACGTAGGACAAAGGCAGCACGTCACAAAGCAGGGCCGCTCACTGTGGCTTTCAAAGCGAGATTTACATTTGTATCGTGCCTTACGTACCTTGATCTTGTAGAGAGGGCTGGGATGTGTTTGCAAACTAGGTGGCCTGTGAACTGGGCAGATAGTCCAAAATAGTCCTTTTTTGGCTACTCAGAACTGCCAGTGGATTTGTGCCTCTCGTCCAAATGGTGCTAATTAAAAGCTCTTCAAGCTCATCCCCCTGATTACCGAGAGAGGGCTGAGACCACAAGCAGAGCACAGTGGAGGATGCCACAGCCCATAGGCTGACCCCACACCACTCTGCAGACCCCACGTTTGCAGTTAGGGCATTATTTACTCTTCTATTAGCAATGTTCTCTTAAAATATATTGAAGGAGAGATTGGGAAAATGAAGTGTATGAGATTTAGCTCGCACTAGAGGATTTCAGCATCCAAGAAAGCCAGAGCATCCAGTCCCTCAGACTTAATAGAAACCTCCTGCTTTATTAATGTTGCCTTATTTTTTATTTTTTTTTTTCCCTTGTCCACAGGTCCTGGGCAGAAAGTCAAAGCTGTATTTGAGGAGCTTTCCTGGAGGTTTTCATTAATAACAGGGCCAGGGAATCCACTGCAAATGTAAAAATAATAGATTTGAGAGCCCTAAAAGGATGGAGATTTACTCACTGTGGAAATATTAGGGAGAAAGTAGGAGCGGGGCGTTCCCATGGCTCGGCGTTGCCTGCCTGTGAGCTTTGAAAGCTGCCCGAAGGCCAAGGAGATGCTGGGGAATGGGAGCAGGAAGGAAGGTTGCCTCTGAGCGGCACGGCAAGGCAGCTGCGGCGGCTCTGCTCAGCACTGATCTTCCACTGCTGGTGGACATGCCTAAACATAGGATCGTTTCAGGTCCTTCCCAGGCTAAAGAGAAAAAGGTTAGGTGGACAGAGAAGATCTGCTCCTTGTTCCCACCTTGGAGATGAAGGTGCAGGGTGGTGCTGATCCTCAGCAGGTCAGGAGGGACACGCAGAGATGTGGGCAGGAGAGAGGGATGCTGCTTGGTGCGAGAGAAGGACAACAGCATCCAGTTCTTGTGGGGCTGCTGAGACCATGTCCCTTGCTTCCAGCTGACTCTTGCCAACAGGACTGTAACCATGGGATAGGGGCTGTGAAACAGAAACTATAGGATCAGGTTGAGATAATTAGTTTGTAACCAAGGTAATAGGTAATGAAGCTAACTGACCATGGCAAGGTACAATGCTGCTATGTCCCGTGTACAGTCCCTTGAGGACCACCGACCCAAATCACTGAGCATGCGTGATGGGGAGGAGAATATGGAAATGGATTCCAAGAAATGATTATCATAGGACTGCCCTTTCTGAGAAAAACGATGAATATGTATGTTTTGATCCTACATACCCTGTGTGTTGGTGATCACCTGGCATGCCCGTTGGGTGGAGCTAATAAAGAATGCCTGCCTTTTAACACTACATTGGTGTTACGAGGTTTATTCCCAGGTTTCGGTGACAAACCCAAAGGTATGCTGTGGCATTGCTTCACTTTTGGCCCCTTTCCTCAGGTTTGGTAACTCTTTTGCAGAGCCTGCTTTTTCCTCTTTGTAACAGGGGATGTCTGGGGTTCCACAGGTTGCTTTGTTGTGGGGCACCACCTGTACCCCTGGATTTGCCTTCATAAATGCATTCTTGTACTACAAAAAGAAACGTGAAATTACCAGTCGTGCCGGTGATGACATGATACTATCCACAGGGATAGCAAAGCTAAAGATACAAACAGATTTCCTCTGATTTCCAATATAACCTACAAGTAATCCACAGAACATCAGATCATCCTTTCACCTCTGGCTAATAAGAAAGCCTTGTCACCTCTTGATCATCTGCTGCCATTTTTCCCCCTTTTCTCCTGGCAAAACTTGTCAAATTCACTTTCCTCTAAACTGTTCATGGTTTTGGTCAATCTGCTTGCTCTGAGGAATCTATTTCATGGACAAACTCTAACCAGTTCTGCTCAGCATGAACTTCCAGAGTGCAGCCTGGAAACTGGTGACAACCCACTGACTTCAGTGCTAGAAAACTGTTTTCTTGGACTTCACGCTTTTCATATGCAGCAGTAAAGGAAGAAAGTATAAATTCCTGAGCTGGCCATAGCATTGTTGTCGCTCAAGCATGTATTGCACATGGTAATGCACCTTTCTTGGATTTTGGTTGTTCAGATGAGGCGCCTCCAGCCTTTCTCTTTCTCCTTGGCACAGCTGAATTTCTCCTGTCAAAAGGAACAGGGCTGTATTGAGGGAGGAGGTTGAATTTCTTCTCAAATGCTTCTTCCAACTGTGCTAAGCTAAAGGGCAGGCAAAACCAATCCAATTAAATGTAACTCCATTTCTGTAGAAAAAAATACCTTGTTTAGGAGAATGTGTGCATATGTACATTCCTGTCTACATAATGTAGAGAGAGAGGGAAAGAGAGAAGCGCGCACACACGGTAAACGTCATACTGTTAACCCAAGTTTGGGAGGAGAATGTACAGTCCAGCTTCTGCATTTGTAACTCAGTACAAATTGATTAGTTGCGTATATTAAAATTAGAAAAAACACAGACATGGGTTTCACGCTGGGGACATTTAGCTCTGTTTGCTGCACAGATTGGTACAGGAGCTGTGTCTGCTCTGTGAGGGGAAGGAAAACAAGACCGTAAAGAAACCAACCAATAACATGGTTTGTAAAACCTCACGTGAAAGTCCTAACATTGGAATGGAAACAATAACAATTCAAAGCAGAGGAATCCGAGTGTCCCAGAACAGTAGCTTGTTTCCCACTTCTCTTACCCAGCAGAGAGATGCATCAGCCCCAGTGCGTGAGGATTTACAAGCGGTGACTCAGACTGCAGCGTGGGGCTCTGCAGGGCTACAGCCCCCTCTCCCTCCGGTGCTGCTTTGCCAGCACCCGTTTCTCTTGACTTTTGTGGTACCCACCCCACGGATAGATTTTCACTGGGCTTTTTGTCCTGCCGGCTCCATCTGTTTCTCAGCCCCAGCTCTGTCTGCTTGGGAAGGGCGATGTGAGGCTGTGCCCCCTTTCCCACTGCTGGCACTCTTCCTCCAGGTGCCACCGCTCTGCCAGGACCGGTCATCTCCGGTGACACATGCCACCCTGTTTGTGCTGTAGCCAGGACTGCCTCTGGTCTGCTCCCGTTTACAGCAGTATCGCTTCGGAGTAAGACCGTCCATCCCAGTGCCGTGCTTTGGGGGAGCTGCATTCAAGCCCTGACAAGGAAGAAGAAAAATCAGAGGTGGCATTCCAAATTTTTCAGTTTCAATGGGAAAAGACTCCCAAGGCAGGTTCCCTCCAATCCATGGGCCAGTCTTGATGCACCAGGTGTTTTGGAGAGGATAGCACTGTTCTGGTGTCAGATTATGTTCTTCCGTCCTGACACCCACCAAGGCTTTGTTTTAAGATATTTAGGAACTGGATCACATTTCTGTGAACCCTGCAACCACCTGCAGGCTTTGAAACCTGCCAGTTGCATGGCCTTGGGGTGCAAGTCGGAGGGGTTTTTCGGTTTGCGCGCTCCTGTGCCCGCTCCAGCAGTGGCACGGCTGATGGTGTGCCCCAGCTGAGGATGCCTCTGCAGGTACGCCTCATTTTGCAGAGCCAAGAATAGGAACCCTGACAAGCATCAGCATTTCCAAACCTGAATCTAGATAAAGTTAGTGCCAGGTGAGAGGTGGGTGACAGGGTCTCAGCTTGGGCTGAGCCCATGCAGAGGAGCTGCTGCAAGGCAAGAGTCCCTTTTCCTCGATGACAAGTGGCTTGAAGGGTTTGCGTTCTCCGCTCCACAATAACTTGTAGTAAGCAGGGTGCAATCTGCTAAACCTTATTGCGATTGGTTGTTTTTCCTGGTGGAAAAAGGCTTTACAATGGGTAGAGATCATTATGAAAGGAGGACCACAGCCTTTCACACGTGCTGGTCCTCCAGGTACATGCAAAGAGAGGTCTGTGTGGATACCAGAGCTCCTGCGAAGGAGCTCAAACACCCAACCAGCATGTTTCCAGCCAGCTGAGACCTCTGGCCACCGGTGGCCTGGGGGAGGGAGGGAGGGAAGGAGGGAGAAGTGAGTTTTCTTACCAGCTGGGGAAAAAAGGCAGTGAAGCCTATGGATGGAGACGGACTGCAGGGTCAGATGCCAAAGCAGCCTTCCTAGGGCTGCTGGTCAGACCCCTGACAAGCCCCGGTACCCTGGGAGGCAGCAGCCAGCCCTGCAGCCTGCTAGCGAAACACTTCAGCTCCAACACGGCTCCTCCTTCTGTGCTTTTCAACAGCCCTGCAGCCCCCCAGCCCCAGCCCGCTGCACTGGTGGGCCGGGGAGCTGGAGGCATTTTCCCAGCGCTCTGATCTAACAGCACCAGTGGGACTGTTTCCAGCACGCTGCCACTGGAGGGCTTATCGGCCTCCCTCCCTATCTCCCACCACCCCGGCCTGATAAACGAGGGGCTGGTGGCAGCCGGGGGAAGCGCCCAGAGCAGGGGATGGAGCTGGGGACTGGCCAAACACAAAGGTGGCAGGGCTGGGGTGCTTCTCCCGTGAGCCCCTCCCTGTCAATGAGGATGTTGATACCTGTGACTATGGAAATCTTAAGATCAATTCAAGCAATTAGAGCCATTGCTCAATCCATGTAACCAAACAAAAGGGAAACCATTGTCACTTAGGAAACAATTAGTTGTAAGCTAAGGAGCTCTGGAACAATCTCATTTTAAAAAGCTGGGCCTTGGAAGAACAGATGTGCAAAAAAAGAGAGTTACAAGGTGATCCCAAAACCGACCTTGAGGGATAAGGTATATGTGATACCAGGAGTGAGTCTGAAGACCTCTGAGGACAGCCACCCCGAGGTGTCAACAAACATGGGGGAAAGACCTTAGCATATGCTAACGAGTTCCCAAGGAAGATCCCTGCCTGTGAGAAGCACTACTGGGAAAGATACTGAATATGTCTATGAACATAGTAGAAATACTTGCTAGTTTTGTCTTTTGGGTGTGCACCTTAGGTGGAGTTATCCCCCGTGCACCCAGCGCTGCAATAAAGAATGCCTGCTTTCTAAAACTTCCAAATAAGTCTTAGAGAGTGAACTATTTTGCCGCTTTCAGTGTGGTGGAGGGGAAGCAGCAGAGCAGGCCCTTCCCCACAGGGTAACAGAGAGCAAAGGGTCATACTGGGGAGCAACCAGCTTCCAGGCCCGGGGCAAAGGGAATGCCCAATGGAGAGGTGATGGGAGCATTGTGGGAGCAAGGAAACACATCCCCACAAAACTCAGAGGCACACCAGAGTGGCTCTAATATTTCTTGCAAGGTGGAAAGTAACTGCTGACACCTGCCTATCTTGGGCAGGAACAGGTTTTCCCTAAATTAGCCTAATTAGCAGGGCATAAAAAGCAGCTCACCTGGGGCTGTGTCTCTCTCTGCTTTGTGTTGGAGGGGTGGCTCTGAGCTGCAATAGCCTGGGAGCATCTGGGATGTCCTGGATGCTGAAGGTGTGTCTCCCTTACCCACTAAGCAGAAAAGTTCAAAAAGACTTGTTTTATTTTTTTTTAATCTTCAGGAAAGATGCCCTGGTGTGTCCCTATGGACACCTGAGCAGTCCCTGTGCATCCCTGGGGGTCCCTCAGCTGCTCCCTGGCTGGCCTTCAGCTGCTGTGGGTGTGGGACATACAGCTATTGCTCTCTAGTGGCTCCTGGCCTGGGGAAGGCTGGCTCCCCCCACCCCTGGCACCGGGGATGCTCGGGTCCTGCTTCCGGTCTCCCCCACTCCGGGACACCCGGGCCCGGCATCGTGGGTGTGATCGCACCCGGCAGCAGCTTGCCCACGCCCGGAGGTGGCTCACCCACTCGGTGGCACCTTGTCCCTTCATCTCATGGGGGCTGGACCGTACCAGGAACAGCTGGCGGTGGTGTTTTGGGGTTTTTTTTTGCCCAGGGTTTGGTGTGACAGACCTGGCTTGCAGCCCCCGGGCACGGCTGATGGGCACTTACACCTCGCACTGGGTTGTTTCCCAGCCTGGGAGAAGGTTTTCCCCGAGCAAGGAACCTCATGTTGGAGATTTTGGAGAATAAATGAAGTAGGGAGTTTGTCTCCAAATACTCCATAGCTTTCTTGTAATGCATTTTAAACCATTCAAGCTGGGAAGCGCGAGGCTTTGGTAAAATGCACGTACAGGAAACCCAAGAGGGAGGTAGTGAGACTGTGTGGGAGCCAGGGCCCAGCTCTGCAGCATGGCTGTGAGGCAAGAAATTGAGGCAACTAAGAGGCAAGCTGAGGGAATGGAAGGACATTTGTAAGGGGAATGGACTTTGCATAACTCCTGGGATTGAGGGAGGGTCCTCCCTGTGTGCAGGGCCTTGTGAAATGCTGGGGAATCCCCATCTGTTTTGGAGGGTTGTGGTGGGTTGACCCTGGCTGGGGGCCAGGTGCCCACCAGAGCTGCTCTATCATGTCCCTTGTTCACCAGACAGGGGAGAGAGAAAAAGTCTAACAAAAAGCTTCTGGGTCGAGATAAGGACAGGGAGAGATCACTCGCTAGTTATCGTCACGAGCAAAACAGACTGAACTTAGAGAGGAAATTCATCTAACATTACTAAGCAAAAGAGAGTAGAGGAATGAGAAATAAAATCAAATCTGAAAACACCTGCCCCCACCCCTCCCATCTTCCCAGGCTCAACTTCACTCCTGGCTTCAACCTCTGCCCCCCCTCAGCAGCACAGGGGGACGGGGAATGGGGGTTAGGGTCAGTTCATCACACGTTGTTTCTGCTGCTTCTTCCTCCTCAGGGGGAGGACTCCTCTCGTCGTTCCCCTGCTCCAGCATGGAGGAGTCCCTCTCACGGGAGACAGTCCTTCACCAACTTCTCCAACGTGAGTCTCTCCCACGGGGTGCAGACCTTCAGGAGCAGACTGCTCCAGCGTGGGTCCCCCACGGGGTCACAAGTCCTGCCAGCAAACCTGCTCTGGCATGGGCTCCTCTCTCCACGGGTCCACAGCTCCTGCCAGGAGCTTGCTCCAGTGTGGGCTTCCCACAGGGCCACAGCCTCCTTCAGGTGCCTCCCCCTGCTCTGGTGTGGGGTCCTCCATGGGCTGCAGGTGGAATCTCTACACCCCCTCATCCTTCTCACAGAAGCCACCCCTGTAGCCCCCCACGCCCCCCCAGGCTACCAAAACCTTGCCATGCAAACCCAACACAGGTTGCTAACCAATTTGTGGCTGCTAATTATGTCCATTGTATAGCCCCAGCCTGAAGTGAACGATGGAGTAAAGCTTGTAGTTGGCAGCGGGTGCAAGTAATATTTTATTTTCTGTCAAAATCATGTCCTTTGATTGAACTTTGTTCATTATAATCTAATTCTAATAGCAAAACACACCTCCATTCTAAAAGCTACCCACCTTTGAGGTATGAGCACCCCTCACTGGGCATGCTCCTTGAATTTCTCTAAGCATATAGGTTTAAATCGAAGCGAGAAAACTTTCTACCCATCACAATAAGGTAACCATGTGATGCAAATGTAATTTTGTAATGGTTTTGTAACCTAAGTGTATAAACGTATAAGGGCTTAAAGGCTAGGTGTGCATGTTAGGAGGAGAGATCCCCCATGCACCCAGCGATGAATAAACCAATGTTGGCTTTCTAAACTGCATTTCTGTTTGGAAAGTTGTTATTGCCCTTTGAGCGGTAACAAGGGGGACCGGCATGAGTGAGGTGAGAGGTTCTGGGAGTGGAGAAATAAGCAGGGCTCCTAAGCTTCCTTTCATGGTTCTTGGCAGTTTGTCTCTCTTTTTTTTTTCCCTTTTTGAGGGCAAACACTGAGAAAAGCAACAGTCTGTGGAAACACAGCATTTTGAAGAAAAGTATATGGTGGGAGTTAAAACTAAATCTTAAAACTAAAACCTGCAGATACCTATTACTGGAAGAGATCCTCTTTCTGCAACTTGTGGAACTAGGTTTTCAGTTGGGAGGCGGGTGAGTCCACTTTCTGCAGGAAGGAGGGGTTTCCTCACCTGAGGGAGTGGGTGATTTTGCCTGGGTTTGGAGCAGCTTGGGCGCTCCCTCCCCCCCTTGCTCTGTGTGACTGGAAGGCTCCAGCTGGGCATAGCACTTGTAACCGGTTCCTGGTGGGACTCCCCCAGGGGTGGGGTGCTGCCAGTACAGGCCTCAGGGCATTAAAGGGCCCTCCTAGGGTGAGGGATTGTTGCCGGAGCATTCTTTCAGCCTCCTGCAAGGCTAGACTGACCACAAAGAGGCCTTTCTCCTAGACCCAGTATCGCTTTTCTGCAGCTTTGAAGCTGCCTGAGTGAAACCCTCCGTTGCACGCTGCCACACGTGTAGAGATGCCCCAGGAAGGGCAAAACCCCGTTCCACCTGGAGCGGATCTGTGGGGTGTGCTGGGCCCAAAGCTTGCTATGCCCCTGCTTCAAAACCCAGTAATTTTGGGGCTTCCTCATGAAGAGGGGTCCAATCCCAGGAAGCTCTTTTGCACGTTAGATCATGCAGGGGACAAGCTGTGGCAGAGAAATCCGGACTGTGCTTCCTCCAGCATACCAGCAAGCCTAGGGTATGTTGCAGCTCCTTTTTGTTTTCTGGGCTTTCTCTCTGTTGTAAGGTGGCCAAGGTGTTGTTGGAATACACACGGCTCCTCCTTTCCACCAGCTGCCTAAGAACTTCACCTCAGCGGAGGGGAGTTGTACCTTTTCTGCCGGAACCTGAAGTTCTCAACTTTCCAGGTGAGTAATTATTTTCCTTTTGGGTTTGTCCCACTGCAGGGCCATCGGACCCGCCCCCCCGCCCCCGCCCCACTATATCATCAATGTCTTGGTACGTTTTAACTCTCCCCTCGGGGATGATTTCTGATAGTGCTGGGGCCAGGGCGTGATGTGCCAAGGTAGGCGAATGCCCATATCCTTGTGGCAAAGGAGTAAAGGTCTATTGTATACCTTCCCGTGAAAATGCAAATCTATCTCGGTCGCCTTCCTGTAGAGGAACCATGAAAAACATCTCTGTTACATCAGTGGGGGCTAAAATGTTGTGGGACTGTTCCTGTATGGTGACAATCAGTTGGGCTGTATTAGGCACGGCCGCAATCAGGGGACCAGTGCCTGCGTTTAAGGGCCAATAATCGATGGTTAGCCGCCACTTCCCGTTTGGTTTGCAAACTGGCCGCACTGGAGAGTTATCAGGGGAGTGAGTTTGAATAATTACTCCCTGTTCCTGCAGCTCTTTGATCATGGGAGCGATTCCATCTGTAAAAGAAATCTACCAGACGTGAGTTGCCCTAGGTTTGCTTTCTTGCAGCGCTGGATGCACGGGGAAATCAGCTCCGCCCAACGTGCATGCAGGTGATTACCAACGCACAGGTTATATAGACTCAAAACATACATATTCACCATTTTTCTCAAAAAAAGGCAGCCCTATGAGAATCATTTCTTGGAATTCATTTACGTAGTCTCCTCCCCGTCACGCATGCTCAGTGATTTGAGTCGGTGGCCCTCAAGGGGTCTCTGGTGGTCGTCAGTGGTCGCGCAGCCGTGTTTGCTGGATGACCCTCTTCTTGCAGGCACGCGCAGTATCCTCGCTGTGGATGCACCTGTCCGTAACAACTTACTTCATAAGATTAATATTCCCGGGCCTAGTGTCCGGTTGGGTAGGGACTGTATGTGGAACATAGGAGCATTGTACATTGCCATGGTCAGTTAGCTTCGTTACCTGTTACCTTGATTACAAACTAATTATTCCAAGCTAATCATTCTGTAGTTTCTGTCTCACGGCCTCTATGCCACGATTACATTTTCCCCTTTTTGGAAGTTTCCTTCCAGGCCTTGAGTAGCTTTCTGGTTAGCATAAGTTTTCTTAGAGCTAAGCTTCTATATTTTCTACAGTTCCCTCCTTTTGTTTTTTTTTTTTTGCATCCCTGCAATTATTTATGCCTCCAAGCTCCTTGCAATTTTGCTATTATGCTAGAAAGACAGGGTATACAACATTGAAAAATCACTGTTATACATACGATCCCTTGATACCAATAAGCATGATTTTGCAATTGCATAAAAAAAAAAAAAAAAATTTCTGCAGGCACAACGAATACTGAGTTCCCTGTTCATCTCCATCCAGAAGGCTCGTTTTCACTGGAATATAAGTTCCAGGTACTGCTAAAACTCTCCCAAATAAAACTTCTGCTGGAGATGCACCCACTGGTTGCCTCGGTGTGTTTCTAATGTCCCAAAGTAGTAAATTTAGCGCTTCTGGCCACTTCAAGCCAGTTTGTTTACAGGTTTGAACTAATTTGGCTTTGATGGTCCTAGTCATCCTTTCTACTTGCCCTGATGATTGTGGGTGATAAGGTGTGTGCAATTGCATCTTGATGTTTCATGAATGCTAAATTTGCACTAAAATTGCGGCAGAGAAATGTGCTCCTCTGTCCGAGTCAATTATTTCAGGAACTCCGTACGTAGGTATTCTCTTTTTCAACAGAGCTTTAACCACCGCTTTTGAGTGGTTCTTTCGAGATGGGAAAGCCTCCACCCAGCCGTGGAGATATTAGCCTGTGCAGGCTGCCCATGGACGTGCTGGTAGCCGGGGATGGACGCCGGCAACAGCAGGGGGGCTGGGGCCACCGCTGTGCCCTCTGCGCTAGTGCCACCGGATTCCCCAGGCATGGAGCTACTGCCTTGGGTGCCGTTTTTCCTGGACCCCCTGTGCTCCCTCCCCCTCCCACACAGGCACGGAGCCGTTCTGGAGAAACAGCTTTTAATTGACAAAACACAAGAGAAAAGGTCCCATCAAAGCTACTCTAACCCCCCTCCCCCCCTCCCTCCCCCCCCGCAAATACACCACCCCTCCTCCCCCATCCCCCACTCCCCCCACCTCCTCCTCATCCCTGCTCGGGCTCTACTTCCCCCCCTGCCACCCCCGTGCTGCCTGCCAGAGCCCTGCGCTTGCTGGCCGGCTTTGGCAAGGCGCTCTGCCCCCGCTTCTTGCCCCGCTTCTCGCAGACGGCAGCCTGGGACGGTGGCAGGGCCATCCCCGCAGCCCCCCACGGCTCCTGGGGCTCCATCCCCATGGTGTAGAACTCTTCCATGCTCAGGATGGCGTCGGTGATCTCGGGGACGCTGTAGTCGGGGGTGAGCAGCTCCTCGGGCAGGGAGAGCGAGGCAAAGTGGCAGTGGGGGGTGGCTGTGCCGGTGCCACCAAGCTCCCCAGGCCCAGGGCTGCTGCTGAAAGCATCCTGGCTGACCCCCACCGTGTCCAGGGAGCAACCAAAGAGCCTTAGGGCCTCTTCGAGTGGCACCTCCTCGGACACGGTGAGGTCGCCTGCCAGGTCCCCAAGGGCTTGGTTGTTGGGTGCAGCAGAAGGGCAGGAGGGGTCGTAGCTGCCCAGGGGGATGTTGCTGCCCAGCTGTGCCTCCGCAGGGGTTGCTGCGCTGCAGATAGTGAGCTGGGCAGGCTGCTCCTCGGTGTGCCGGTTGCTGGGGATGGACGTTGACAACACCGGGGAGGCAAGGGCCACCGTGCTCTCCTCTCTGCCCATGCCACCATGGTCCCCATGCATCAGGTTACTGCCAGCATCCTCCTGGGTGGCCTCCACCCCGTCCAGGGAGCAACCCAAGAGGCTTAGGGCCTCTTTGAGAAGCTCCTCATCGGACACCTCAAGGTCTCCTGCCAGGTCCCCCAGGGCTTGGCTGGGGGAGTCATGGCTGCCCGGGGGGATGTTGGTGTCCGGGTGTGCCCCCGCAGTGGTGGCCGTGCCGCAGGTGTTGGTCTGGGCAGGCTGCCCCTCGATGTGCTGGCAGCCAGGGTTGGACGTCGGCAACACCAGGGGGGCTGGGGCCACCGCTGTGCCCTCTGCGCCGGTGCCACTGGATTCCCGAGGGATGGGGCTGCTGCCAGGAACATCCTGACTGGTCCCCACCACATCCAAGGAGACACCAAAGAGCCTTAGGGCCTCTTGGAGAAGCTCCTCCTCAGAGACTTCCAAGTCTCCATCCGGGTCCCCAGGGGCTTGGTGGTGGGGGCCAGCAGTGGGGCTGCGGGGGGTGTCACGGCCCGGGGGGATGTTGGTGCCCGGGTGTGCCCGCACAGGGGTGGCCGTGCCAGAGCTGTTGATGTGGGCAGGCTGCCCCTGGATGTGCCGGTAGCCAGGGATGGACGTCGGCAGTGCTGGGGGGGCTGGGGCCTCCGCTCTCCCCTGATAGTTTTGGGGTGTGAGGTGTGTCGGCTGTCCCTGCGGGGTCAGAGGGGCTGCCCAGGCCGGGAGGGTCCTGCAGCCCCTGGGGCCCCCCCACAGGGCAGCAGCCGGCAGAGAAGCGGTGCCATGGCTGAGCGTGGAGCTGGCCGGGGCAGGCAGGTTGGTGACCGTCCACTCGATGTGGAAGACCCAGGGGTCGAAGAAGCAGCCGCATGGAGCCCTCTGCAGAGCTGTGTGGGTGAGAGGGAGCCGTGCTGGGCCAGGGGGTTGGGGCCCTCCAAGGACAGCCACCGAGCTGGCCCCGATGGCCGCCATCCCCCAGCTCTGTGCTGGGCACGTGGGGAGCTTGTGGCCGGGGTGCTCCGCGCGGGGTGAGCTGCTGTGCTGGTGGGACAGGGTTGCAAAGCAGGGAGGAGACTGGCTTCTAGGAGGTGAACCGTGAGAGATGGCCCCAAGCATTGGGGAAATTCTCTGGGACTTGGATTTCCTGGGCACGCATCAGCCAGGCGAGAGCAGGGACGCTTGCCTGGGCTTGCTGAAGCCCTGTGCCAAAAGTGCCCTGGGGACAGGGCTGATGGGGATGCTGGGCGTGCGCGGGGGCAAGGGATGGCGAAGGCGGCGGGGTGGCAGAGCAGCCAGGGGTGCCGTACCTGGTGGTGGTAGTGGCTGGGGGCCCTGGGGTGCCACGTGCAGTGAGGGTGGCCAGGCTGCGGGGAAGGGCTGCTGCTGGCGGGGCAGTGGGCACAGGTTGGCTGCGCCTGGAAGAGAGACAGGAGCGATGGCCGATGGTCACCTCCGCTCTTGCCCCCAAGAGTGTCCCTGGGGTGCAGGGGTCAGGGTGGGTCTGTACCTTGGAGGTAGAAGGTTTGGGGAAGGGCAAAAGTCTGGAGGAGTCGGGGTGCCGGGGGGTCCCGGGGGCCGCGTGGTGGGAGCTGCAGTGGTGGCGGCGCCATGTTGCGTTCTGGCTGTTGGCTGCTAAGGACTCTCTGGCGTCTCCCAGGAGGGAATGTGGGGTGTCCGCGTGTTCCGCCCCGCCCCAACAGCCTCCCCAGCCCCTCCTGCCTGGGGAGGGAAAGGGTTCAGGGGGGGCCTTGCTGCGTTCCCAGAGCTGGCATGTCCTTGGGATTGGTGGGACTTGGTGGGACGAGTGCCACGCCTGGAGTGCTGGCATGGAGGCTGCAGGCTGTTCAGGAGGGGTAGGCAGGGCAGGCGAGGTGCAGGGGTCGCACTCTGTGGAAGGGAGAGGTTGGATGGTAGAGCCCTTCCAGTCAGCAAGGATGTGGTGGAGAGCCTCTGGGTGAGGCTGAGGGGCATGGAAAACAAAGCAGCTGTTGCAGCGGGTGTCTGCTACCGATGGCCCAGCCGGGATGCCCGCACTGCGGAGTTATTTGATAGGCCCTGAGGAGAAATCTCTGGACGAGCAGCCCTTGTCCTGATGGCAGATTTCCCAGACACCACCTGGGAATACCATACTGCTGTGACGAGCAGGTCTTGGAAATTCCTGAAGTTAGTGGGCTGGAACTTCTTTTGTCCCAAGTACTCAGGGAGCCTACTCGGAAAGATGGAGCCTTCCTAGACTTGCTAGTTGTGAATGGGGAAGGGCTCGTTGGTGACGGGATGGCCTTGGCCAGAGTGATCCTGAAATGGTTGAGTTTAAAAGGGTCAGTGTCATGAGAAAATAGGCCGGCAGAGTTGCTACCCTGGAGTTCAAGAGCGCAAAGGTTATGCCCTTCAGGGAGGTACATAGCAGAGTGCCCTGGGAATATCGGTTGGGAGCCGAGGAAGGGCGTGATTGTCTTGAGGCTTTGAAGGGCCTTGCAGCGAGCCCTGTCCCCGCTGGAAGGGATGCTGGTGGTGTTCAAGACAAAGGCGTTGCAGCCCTTGTCATCTTGTGTGTCCGTCCGTGTGCCCGCCAGCGCGCAAGGTGTGTCCTGCAGGGACGCGTCCTGTCCTGGCTCCCCCGCCAAAGGGCTGCTTCCCCTGGGGAAGGGGATGGGGGAGCTTCCCCCCCACCATTGCCTGCCCCGCTGGCGGTGACTCGACCCTGGGGGTGGCATGGTGCCCTTCGAGACTCGCCGGCCCTGATCTGGGGCTCAGTGGGGCTTTTGCACCTCTTGGGTGCCATTTTCCCGGTGCCCCCTGTGCTCCCTCCCCCTCCCACACAGGCACGGAGCCGTTCTGGAGAAACAGCTTTTAATTGACAAAACACAAGAGAAAAGGTCCCATCAAAGCTACTCTACCCCCCCTCCCCCCCCCCCCCAAATACACCACCCCTCCTCCCCCATCCCCCACTCCCCCCACCTCCTCCTCATCCCTGCTCGGGCTCTACTTCCCCCCCTGCCACCCCCGTGCTGCCTGCCAGAGCCCTGCGCTTGCTGGCCGGCTTTGGCAAGGCGCTCTGCCCCCGCTTCTTGCCCCGCTTCTCGCAGACGGCAGCCTGGGACGGTGGCAGGGCCATCCCCGCAGCCCCCCACGACTCCTGGGGCTCCATCCCCATGGTGTAGAACTCTTCCATGCTCAGGATGGCGTCGGTGATCTCGGGGACGCTGTAGTCGGGGGTGAGCAGCTCCTCGGGCAGGGAGAGCGAGGCAAAGTGGCAGTGGGGGGTGGCTGTGCCGGTGCCACCAAGCTCCCCAGGCCCAGGGCTGCTGCTGAAAGCATCCTGGCTGACCCCCACCGTGTCCAGGGAGCAACCAAAGAGCCTTAGGGCCTCTTCGAGTGGCACCTCCTCGGACACGTTGAGGTCATCTGCCAGGTCCCCAAGGGCTTGGTTGTTGGGTGCAGCAGAAGGGCAGGAGGGGTCGTAGCTGCCCAGGGGGATGTTGCTGCCCAGCTGTGCCTCCGCAGTGGTGGCCGTGCCGTCGATAGTGAGCTGGGCAGGCTGCTCCTCGACGTGCTGGTAGGCGGCGCTGGATGTTGGTAACACAGGGGAGGCAAGGGCCACCATGTTCTCTTCTGCGCCTGTGCCACCATGGTCCCCATGCATAGGGCTGCTGCCGGCATCCTCCTGGGTGGCCTCCACCCCGTCCAGGGAGCAACCCAAGAGGCTTAGGGCCTCTTTGAGAAGCTCCTCATCGGACATGTCAAGGTCTCCTGCCAGGTCCTCCAGGGCCTGGCTGGGGGAGTCATGGCTGCCCGGGGGGATGTTGGTGTCCGGGTGTGCCCCCACAGGAGGTGCCGTGCCGCAGGTGTTGGTCTGGGCAGGCTGCCCCTCGATGTGCTGGCAGCCAGGGTTGGACGTCGGCAACGCCAGGGGGGCTGGGGCCACCACTCTTCCCTCTGCACGGGTGCCACAGGAGTCCCCAGGCATGGGGCTGCTGCCAGGAACATCCTGACTGGTCCCCACCGCATCCAAGGAGCGACCAAAGAGCCTGAGGGCCTCTTGGAGAAGCTCCTCCTCAGAGACTTCCAAGTCTCCATCCGGGTCCCCAGGGGCTTGGTGGTGGGGGCCAGCAGTGGGGCTGCGGGGGGTGTCACGGCCCGGGGGGATGTTGGTGCCCGGGTGTGCCCGCGCAGGGGTGGCCGTGCCAGAGCTGTTGACGTGGGCAGGCTGTGCCTGGATGTGCCGGTAGCCAGGGATGGACGTCGGCAGTGCTGGGGGGGCTGGGGCCTCCGCTCTCCCCTGATAGTTTTGGGGTGTGAGGTGTGTCGGCTGTCCCTGCGGGGTCAGAGGGGCTGCCCAGGCTGGGAGGGTCCTGCAGCCCCTGGGGCCCCCCCACAGGGCAGCAGCCGGCAGAGAAGCGGTGCCATGGCTGAGCGTGGAGCTGGCCGGGGCAGGCAGGTTGGTGACCGTCCACTCGATGTGGAAGACCCGGGGGTCGAAGAAGCAGCCGCATGGAGCCCTCTGCAGACCTGTGTGGGTGAGAGGGAGCCGTGCTGGGCCAGGGGGTTGGGGCCCTCCAAGGACAGCCACCGAGCTGGCCCCGATGGCCGCCATCCCCCAGCTCTGTGCTGGGCACGTGGGGAGCTTGTGGCCGGGGTGCTCCGCGCGGGGTGAGCTGCTGTGCTGGTGGGACAGGGTTGCAAAGCAGGGAGGAGACTGGCTTCTAGGAGGTGAACCGTGAGAGATGGCCCCAAGCATTGGGGAAATTCTCTGGGACTTGGATTTCCTGGGCCCGCATCAGCCAGGCGAGAGCAGGGACGCTTGCCTGGGCTTGCTGAAGCCCTGTGCCAAAAGTGCCCTGGGGACAGGGCTGATGGGGATGCTGGGCGTGCGCGGGGGCAAGGGATGGCGAAGGCGGCGGGGTGGCAGAGCAGCCAGGGGTGCCGTACCTGGTGGTGGTAGTGGCTGGGGGCCCTGGGGTGCCACGTGCAGTGAGGGTGGCCAGGCTGCGGGGAAGGGCTGCTGCTGGCGGGGCAGTGGGCACAGGTTGGCTGCGCCTGGAAGAGAGACAGGAGCGATGGCCGATGGTCACCTCCGCTCTTGCCCCCAAGAGTGTCCCTGGGGTGCAGGGGTCAGGGTGGGTCTGTACCTTGGAGGTAGAAGGTTTGGGGAAGGGCAAAAGTCTGCAGGAGTCGGGGTGCCGGGGGGTCCCGGGGGCCGCGTGGTGGGAGCTGCAGTGGTGGCGGCGCCATGTTGTGTTCTGGCTGTTGGCTGCTAAGGACTCTCTGGCGTCTCCCAGGAGGGAATGTGGGGTGTCCGCGTGTTCCGCCCCGCCCCAACAGCCTCCCCAGCCCCTCCTGCCTGGGGAGGGAAAGGGTTCAGGGGGGGCCTTGCTGCGTTCCCAGAGCTGGCATGTCCTTGGGATTGGTGGGACTTGGTGGGACGAGTGCCACGCCTGGAGTGCTGGCATGGAGGCTGCAGGCTGTTCAGGAGGGGTAGGCAGGGCAGGCGAGGTGGAGGGGTCGCACTCTGTGGAAGGGAGAGGTTGGATGGTAGAGCCCTTCCAGTCAGCAAGGATGTGGTGGAGAGCCTCTGGGTGAGGCTGAGGGGCATGGAAAACAAAGCAGCTGTTGCAGCGGGTGTCTGCTACCGATGGCCCAGCCGGGATGCCCGCACTGCGGAGTTATTTGATAGGCCCTGAGGAGAAATCTCTGGACGAGCAGCCCTTGTCTTGATGGCAGATTTCCCAGACACCACCTGGGAATACCATACTGCTGTGACGAGCAGGTCTTGGAAATTCCTGAAGTTAGTGGGCTGGAACTTCTTTTGTCCCAAGTACTCAGGGAGCCTACTCGGAAAGATGGAGCCTTCCTAGACTTGCTAGTTGTGAATGGGGAAGGGCTCGTTGGTGACGGGATGGCCTTGGCCAGAGTGATCCTGAAATGGTTGAGTTTAAAAGGGTCAGTGTCATGAGAAAATAGGCCGGCAGAGTTGCTACCCTGGAGTTCAAGAGCGCAAAGGTTATGCCCTTCAGGGAGGTACATAGCAGAGTGCCCTGGGAATGTCGGTTGGGAGCCGAGGAAGGGCGTGATTGTCTTGAGGCTTTGAAGGGCCTTGCAGCGAGCCCTGTCCCCGCTGGAAGGGATGCTGGTGGTGTTCAAGACAAAGGCGTTGCAGCCCTTGTCATCTTGTGTGTCCGTCCGTGTGCCCGCCAGCCCGCAAGGTGTGTCCTGCAGGGACGCGTCCTGTCCTGGCTCCCCCGCCAAAGGGCTGCTTCCCCTGGGGAAGGGGATGGGGGAGCTTCCCCCCCACCATTGCCTGCCCCACCAGCGGTGACTCGACCCTGGGGGTGGCATGGTGCCCTTCGAGACTCGCCGGCCCTGATCTGGGGCTCAGCGGGGCTTTTGCACCTCTTGGGTGCCATTTTCCCGGTGCCCCCTGTGCTCCCTCCCCCTCCCACACAGGCATGGAGCAGTTCCGGAGGAACAGCTTTTAATTGATAAAATACAAGAGAAAAGGTCCCATCAAAGCTACTCTGACCCCCCTCCCCCCCGTGAGCTTTTTCACTCCTTCCCAGTTAGACTCCCTTCGGCCTCCAGTGCAGTTACCTGTGGGGATCCCCCTGTCACTCCAGAAATACGGACGGGTTGTGCCCTTTCATAGCCTGATGGCATTAGGGTACACTGTGCACCCGTGTCCACAGGAGCCTTCTACTCTTGTGGGTCTGATGTGTCCGGATCCACACAGTCCGGTAAACCCGGTGGTCCCTTTTCTCCCTGCGGCTGGAGGCAGGGCCCCTCTAATCCTGCCCATCATAGCTGTTCCTCACTTCTTGTTAAAATGACTTAGAAGTCCCTTCAAGAGGATCTTAAGTAAGATCAGCCCTCCACTCGCTCTGGGGAACTGCCCACTGGCAACTGAAGAGGCATTTTTCCTGGAAGAATCCATCTTTGTGATGCTTTTGCCTTGCAGCTCACGTATTCATGCCTGTAGGGTTTTCCATCCGGCGTCCTCATGTCCTGTCCGTGGTCACGCAGGTAAAACCACAGGGTATCTCGTGGTGTGTACCCTCTATATCCTCTCTCTTGAGCAGAGGCACGCTTACTCCTAATAGCTGAGCTACTGTTCCGTACAGGTGGGGAGTAGGACATATCCTCTCTAAATGGCTGGAACTCCCGGGACAGTTTCTCCACGGCCGAGACAAGGCAGGAGGAGAGGCTTTCTTTGTACTGCCGGACTTGGCTAGCCATTTTATCCACTCTTGTCCCCTCTTTCTCTTCCCAGTCCATAACTGCTAATGAGTTTCCATATGACGATGGTGCACTCTCTACAAGCTTCCGCCACGTGGATCACGTGCACTGGACTTCGTCCAGCAGTTCAGCACCTGGTTTGGAGTGGCCCAAATAAACGGTGTTCATAGGAACTCCGCTATGATCGTCTCAGCAGAATCTCCTTCTGGGAACAGTGAAAACCAGTGGCCTCTTATTGAAATGGGTTATTTCTTGGTTTTCTAGGCTTTTTTTTTAATTTTAGCTTTTGCAAAACTGAGAATTGCAAGTTTCCATGGAGCTCACAAAATGGAAGCCACTTTTTTAGAGCCATAACCTCAGCCCTCTGTACTCTTGGTTACTGCAGAAAAAGCAAAGGTATACAGAGAAACGATCCATTGGCGAGCTGTGTGTTTAATTGACGAATATTATTACTGTCCAAGGAGTTGTATTACAGATTGATCTTTCCTTTTTGAAAAATCAGAGGCTGTGTTTACATTGCCAGGGAGTAAAAAAGTCACACGAGTGCCTTGGTACCAAGAAGCCACCTCAGCATAGTTGTGGGGTTCTCCTCTGCATAACTTCACCTGCTTCCTAGTAGACACGGTGCTGCCCAAGCTCGGGGGTTTCCAGTGCTCAACCCAGCTTGGCCTGAGCCACATCAGGAGTTTCTACCCTGTGCAGCAAGAATTTCAGAAACTTAGGACAAAGCGTTCTGTCCCTGCTGTTCTGCTCACACATACCTTGGTGTAAGAGAGATTGGTAATTGGCAAGGAAAGAATTCCTTGTTGATTTGAGAAATCTCCAAGTGACCCACAGAGAACCCAGTCATCTGGAGGGTACGTCCCTACTGAGCACGTGGCCCGTGGACTGAGCTGCGAGATAGGGAAGCTCCTGATGTTGGCTTCAAAGCAAGCCTCTTCCATCTGGTTTTGCTCCAGGTGGCTGCTTGGTTGCCATTTGTTTTCAAAAGACACTAGCACTGGGAATTCAGCTTGGGGGCTTGGAGAGGGAGAGAAGAAGCAAGCATGTCTTTCCCAAGGGCAACTGCTTGGTGGAAGGGGAAGGACGCCCCTCTGTAGCAGCGTCAGCGTAGCTTACGGGTGATGCAAAGCTGAGAGGATCTCCCAAGTCAGTGCTGCAGGAACGTGGCAGTTTGAGGACCGACCGTGTTACAGCTCTTCTTTTGCATATCACTGTTGCTCAGGCAGGGTGAGAGCTTTGGTTTCCATTCCTGTTATCTCCAGGAGGAGACGGCCATGGGAACCACCGCTGCTTATGCAGTTCCGTGCAAAACAAGTCTGTGGCATGAGAAGAAAGATTTGGAAGACTTTTTTACTGCCTTCCAAATGATTTTGCACACTCAAGTAAAAGAAAATCCTCTCAGTTACTGAGACTGAATTAACTTTTTATTTTCCCTCTCCTTCAGGCCCATCTGAGGAAAATGGAGGAACAAATTGTATGGGGGACATTTGGGAGTTGAGGGGGTGTAGATGTGAGATTTCAAGTAGTTTGTGCGTGGCAATAGTGAGAGAGCCTGTATTGTTCCATTGCATTTAGGGCTAACTGCCTGCTGCTGATCCTCCCTCAGCTCTCCCAGACGCACATCAGTCTGTACAGCCTTAGCACATATGTTGGAGAAAGAACAGAGGGTGCAGAAAATTAGCAGAATGAGCTTTTTTTAACACCTTCATTGTATAATATTGCACTGCAGCCTTAAAATCAGGGTTAGCAAGAACGTTTTTCTCCAGCCGCAAGCTTTAAGCAAATACTGATAAGTGATATAAATGAGCAATATCAGGGCAGCAAGTAAGGTCTTTTAAATCTTTTAAATTGTTGTGGGGTTTTTTTCTTTGAATCGCTTTAAGACTTGAGTTACAGTAAGGCAGTTTCTCATCTGCTCTGCCAGTCAGCACAGTAAGCTTATCTGAACATCCCACTATTAGCCCAACTGAGCTACATGAATGTCACATTTGCAGTTGGTGCTTCCATTTCATTGGACTGTTTTACTGTTTTACAGCATAGCTCTGCTCTGAAAATGTTAGAGACTATAGCTAAAGACTGAGAGAAGCTAATGGATGCTGTGTGCTTTTTTCCAACTTAAAGAGCATGGACAAGTTCAGAAATTTTTGATAGAGGTGATATGAAGATGAATTAAGAACATAAATGAATTCAGGTGGAATTTCTCTGTATCTGCTAAAATGCTGCCTTTCTTCTTCCCCTTGAGGTAGAGTCCATTTAGCGGAAGACTGTTCTCTAAGTACTGGAGACCTTGAGCGTGAACGGTATCTTCTGGATGGGGCTGCCCTTGCCCTTGAACGGTGATAACCATCTGACCTTGACCTGCAACGATTGTTACGACTCTTCCCTTCGCCTCTTCTTGGATACGGTGGCGATCGCGAGTGGGAACGAGAGTGGGAACGACTAAATGAGTGAGAGCAGGAGGCAGTGCGGGAGAAGCACTGCAGGGAGACTTGGACCTTAAAGAAACCCAAACAAACCGACGAAAACAATAGAGGAAGTTAATTCAAACCAGTCCCTGGGCTGGGAAAGAAGGCCTAAATCTTGGGGGACCTCAAGTCTGGTGGCCTCCTGGAGAAGAAACAATTACCATGAGAGATTTGGTGCTTCTAGAGAGCAGTGCCTGCCTGGAGTCTGGTCCTCAAAAACCTTTGCAGAAAGGTATGTTGTGAAGGAGCAGCAAAAGAGCTTGCTAGTGACTCACACCAAAGGAACTCACTCGGGGGGAAGACTGCTGCCCCTGCCCGGTTTTGGTTGGGAGGTGTCTGCAGGAATGGTGGGCTGGCTGGTGTCAGGTGTTTCAAAGGTGCTTTGCGGCCACAGCACCACTTTGCATGGCAGAAGGTGAGGTGGTAACTTTTGGTAGGCTGATGACAGGGGTGAGACAGACCAGCTGTTGGATGCATATTTGGCCTTTCCCAGGTCTAGAGCAGCAGCAGCAGCAGCAGCAGCAAGCTGTAAGGCATGACAGCTTGGGAACGACTGCTCTGAGTTCTGTGTCAGGTTTTGCCACCAGGAGCATCTCATGACACTTGTCTCACCCCTGCCTCAGCATCCAGGGCCACCTTGGCCCCAAGTGTCACTGAATGGACAGGCAGCCTTGTGCCGGGTACCGCTGCAAGGCTGCGAAGTGGCAGTAACTCCTGCCCCTAGTCCTGCCCCAAATTCAGCCTCATGGCTATTCCCTGTCTCTCGCAGGTCCTTTGCAATCTACAGCACATGGGCAAGCAGCCTGAAGCACAACGCCCGACGCACAAAGCCTGGCTGTCTTCCTGCCGCCACTGGAGTCCCTTCCTGCGAGTGAGCTGCTCGCCCTCTTCTTTCTCTGCTCTGGATCTGCCACCACGAACTGAAGGGCCACTGGAGCTGGGGGGTCTACAGCCCTGATTTACCATTCCAGAGGTAAGGAGAGAAAGTGACCGTCCGAGGGTTTCGTGGGGATGGGAGAGCAGAGCTAAAGATACAAACAGATTTCCTCTGATTTCCAATATAACCTACAACTAATCCACAGAACATCAGATCATCCTTTCACCTTTGGCTAATAAGAAAGCCTTGTCACCTTCTGATCATCTGCTGCCATTTTTTCCCCCTTTTCTCCTGGCAAAACTTGTCAAATTCACTTTCCTCTAAACTGTTCATGGTTTTGGTCAATCTGCTTGCTCTGAGGAATCTATTTCATGGACAAACTCTAACCAGTTCTGCTCAGCATGAAACTTGGGAGTCAAGAGTGCAGCCTGGAAACTGGTGACAACCCACTGACTTCAGTGCTAGAAAACTATTTTCTTGGACTTCACGCTTTTCATATGCAGCAGTAAAGGAAGAAAGTATAAATTGCTGAGCTGGCCGTAGCATTGTTGTTGCTCAAGCATGTACTGCACATGGTAATGCACCTTTCTTGGATTTTGGTTGTTCAGATGAGGCGCCTCCAGCCTTCCTCTTTCTCCTTGGCACAGCTGAATTTTTCCTGTCAAAAGGAACAGGACTGTATTGAGGGAGGAGGTTGAATTTCTTCTCAAATGCTTCTTCCAACTGTGCTAAGCTAAAGGGCAGGCAAAGCCAATCCAATTAAATGTAACTCCATTTCTGTAGAAAAAAAAAAAATATCTTGTTTAGGAGAATGTGTGCCTATATACATTCCTGTCTCCCTAATGTAGAGAGAGAGGGAAAGAGATAAGCGCGCACACATGGTAAACATCATACTGTGAACCCAAGTTTGGGAGGAGAATGTACACTCCAGCTTCTGCATTTGTAACTCAGTACAAATTGATTAGTTGCGTATATGAAAATTAGAAAAAATACAGAAATGGGTTTCACGCTGGGGACATTTAGCTCTGTTTGCTGCACAGATTGGTACAGGAGATGTGTCTCCTCTGTGAGGGGAAGGAAAACAAGACCATAAAACCCATAAATAAAGCAACCAATAACATGGTTTGTAAAGCCTCACATGAAAGTCCTACCACTGGAATGGAACCATTCAAAAAGAATGGAACAATTCAAAGCAGAGGAATCACAGAGTCACAGAACGGTAGGGGTTAAAAGGGATCTCTGGAGATCATCTGGTCCAGCCTGCCCTGGGAGAGCAGGATCACCTAGAGCAGGTTGCACAGGATAAGAAACATCACTATTGCTCCTGTTTGATATTTTTTGGCATGGCATTACTTGGTAGTAGTGTTTGACCTGGAAGCCTTGAGAAGGCCTAAGATGAGGGAAAAGACCACCAGTGGTTCGGTGGCATCTGCCACATCACAAAAGTCATGCTTATGAGCATGACCTTTCCGATGCCAAAATTATCAGCTTAGCCTTTCCATTTTCCTGCAGGCTATTTGAAATATGGTGAATGATACTTGAAGATGCATTAAGAGTGGTTTTTAATATTGAACCAAATTAATTCAGAATCCTCGTTTTGCTTTGAGACAGATGAGTGAACCTACTCAGGACCCCACTGGAGTTAAGGGATCTCGTGCACTGCACTTTGCAGGAAGAGGGCCGCAACTTGCTCTCTTCCTGCCGTCACACATTCTCATGATTTCTTCATGCAAGGATTTGGGGGAATACACACGGCTCCTCCTTTCCACCAGCTGCCTGAGAACTTCACCTCAGCGGAGGGGAGTTGTACCTTTTCTGCCGGAACCTGAAGTTCTCAACTTTCCAGGTGAGTAATTCTTTTCTTTTGGGTTTGTCCCACTGCAGGGCCATCGGACACACACCCCCGCCCCCGCCCCAACATATCATCAATGTCTTGGTACGTTTTAACTCTCCCCTCGGGGATGATTTCTGATAGTGCTGGGGCCAGGGCGTGATGTGCCAAGGTAGGCGAATGCCCATATCCTTGTGGCAAAGGAGTAAAGGTCTATTGCATACCTTCCCGTGTGAATGCAAATCTATCTCGGTCGCCTTCCTGTGGAGGAACCATGAAAAACATCTCTGTTACATCAGTGGGGGCTAAAATGTTGTGGGACTGTTCCTGTATGGTGACAATCAGTTGGGCTGTATTAGGCACGGCCACAATCAGGGGACCAGTGCCTGCGTTTAAGGGCCAATAATGGATGGTTAGCCACCACTTCCCGTTTGGTTTGCAAACTGGCCACACTGGAGAGTTATCAGGGGAGTGAGTTTGAATAATTACCCCCTGTTCCTGCACCTCTTTGATCATGGGAGCGATTCCATCTGTAAAAGAAATCTACCAGACATGAGTTGCCCTAGGTTTGCTTTCTTGCAGCGCTGGATGCACGGGGGAATCAGCTCCGCCCAACGTGCACGCAGGTGATTACCAACGCACAGGTTATATAGACTCAAAACATATATATTCATCATTTTTCTCAAAAAAAGGCAGCCCTATGATAATCATTTCTTGGAATTCATTTACGTAGTCTCCTCCCCGTCACGCATGCTCAGTGATTTGAGTCGGTGGCCCTCAAGGGGTCTCTGGTGGTCGTCAGTGGTCGCGCAGCCGTGTCCGCTGGATGACCCTCTTCTTGCAGGCATGCGCAGTGTCCTTGCTGTGGATGCACCCGGCCATAACGACTTACTTCATAAGATTAATATCTCCAAACCTATTGTTCAGTTTGGTAGGGACTGTACGTGGAACATAGCAGCATTGTACCTTGCCATGGTCAGTTAGCTTCATTACCTGTTACCTTGATTACAAACTAATTATTCCAAGCTAATCATTCTGTAGTTTCTGTCTCACGGCCTCTATGCCACCATTACATTTTCCCCTTTTTGGAAGTTTCCTTCCAGGCCTTGAGTAGCTTTCTGGTTAGCATAAGTTTTCTTATAGCTAAGCTTCTATATTTTCTACAGTTCCCTCCTTTTGGTTTTTTTTTTTGCATCCCTGCAATTATTTATGTCTCCAAGCTCCTTGCAATTTTGCTATTATACTAGAAAGACAGGTTATACAACATGGAAAAATCACTGTTATACATACGATCCCTTGATACCAATAAGCATGATTTTGCAATTGCATAAAAAAAAAAATAAATTTGCAGGCACAACGAATACTGAGTTCCCTGTTCATCTCCATCCAGAAGGCTCGTTTTCACTGGAATATAAGTTCCAGGTACCGCTAAAACTCTCCCAAATAAAACTTCTGCTGGAGATACACCCACTGGTTGCCTCGGTGTGTTTCTAATGTCCCAAAGTAGTAAATTTAGCGCTTCTGGCCACTTCAAGCCAGTTTGTTTACAGGTTTTAACTAATTTGGCTTTGATGGTCCTAGTCATCCTTTCTACTTGCCCTGATGATTGTGGGTGATAAGGTGTGTGCAATTGCATCTTGATGTTTCATGAATGCTAAATTTGCACTAAAATTGGGGCAGAGAAATGCGCTCCTCTGTCCGAGTCAATTATGTCACGAACTCCGTACGTAGGTATTCTCTCTTTCAACAGAGCTTTAACCACCGCTTTTGAGTGGTTCTTTCGAGTTGGGAAAGCCTCCACCCAGCCCGAAAGCTGATCGACAATCACAAGTAAATAAGCATATCCCATAGCCCTAGGCATCTCCGCGTAGTCAATTTGTAGTTTTTGGCAAGGACGTGTTGCTGGAGGTCGCTTCCCTGCTGGTGCCTTAATTTTCAAAGAGGCATACTCTTTGCACAGTCGACAGCCTTCGCAAACTCTCCTAATAGCAGTGTAAATCCCCGGTGCTGCCCACAGTCTCTGTACTCTCGAGGCTACAGTTTCAGGTCCACCATGGGTTTTCTCATGGTGCCATCGCGCCATCGGTATTAAGTACCTTTTTGGGAGTAATGGTTTCCCCCCTAGAGTCCCTTGTCCATTCTGCCATTCGGCTCCCAGCTTCTCCCAGAGCTGGCTGTCTTCCTCGGGAAGTTCCTCGTACGGTTTCTGCATGTCTGGTAATTCCAGGTCGAGTTCTCCGTGATGGGTCAGTGTCATTGCAAAGGTGACTTGTCGGGCTGCTGCTTTTGCAGCCTGGTGCGCGAGCGCATTCCCTTTTGCCAATTGATTCTCTTGGTTGGTGTGTGCTTTAATATCTGTCGCTGCTAGTTGGGATGGTAACTGAAGCGCTTCCAGGAGTTCTTTAATCTGTTGTCCCTGGGCGATCGTTTTACCTGCTGATGTGAGAAATCCCCTTTCTTTCCACAGCATACCTGTAGCATGGCAAACTCCAAACGCATGCTTAGAGTCAGTATACGAATTAACCCGTATTCCGATCGCATATTGTGCAGCTTTCGTGAGGGCGACGGTCTCTGCGCCTCGAGCACCTAAAGTGGGAGGCAAAGGTGCTGCTAACGATACCTTAGTTTCCGCGGTAACAGCAAACCCAGTACATTTCCATCCTTCTTCACATGGAAGGATGGAGGAGCCATCGGTAAATAAGTTCATATCTGGGTTATCTAAAGGTTCATCTCGCAAGTCGTCTCGCGGTTTGCTTGTCATTTGGATTACCTGTTCACAGGCGTGTTCATCTTCTTCTCCATCCGTGGGCAGTGGCATTAAGGTGGCAGGATTCAAGGTATTTCAAGATCTTTCCAATCTTAAATTGTCAGCAAGCAAAAGTAGTAGTTCATATTTATGTGCTCTTTGTGGAGAAAGTGCTTTCTCGGCATATTGTTACAATAATCTTTCCACTTCACGTGGCACACAGAGTGCTAGGAGATGTCCCAAGACTATGTTCCGGCTTTTTTCTACTACCTCAGCAGCGGTAGCCACAGCTCTTATGCAAAACGGAGTTCCTCTTGCTGCTGAATCTAATGTGCAAGAATAATAGGCTATAGGTCTTTCATGTGGCCCTAAAGTTTGAACTAAGTCTCCATTTGCTGTTCCTTTGTTTTCTGTGTGTGGTGGGTTGACCCTGGCTGGGGGCCAGGTGCCCACCAGAGCCGCTCTCTCACTCCCCTCGTTCACCAGGCAGGGGAGAAAAAGTATAACAAGAAGCTTCTGGGTCGAGATAAGGACAGGGAGAGATCACTCCCTAGTTATCGTCACGAGCAAAACAGACTGAACTTAGAGAGGAAATTCACCTCATTTGTTACTAAGCGAAACAGAGTAGAGGAATGAGAAATAAAATCAAACCTTAAAACACCTGCCCCCAGCCCTCCCATCTTCCCAGGCTCAACTTCACTCCTGGCTTCAACCTCTGCCCCCCCTCAGCAGCACAGGGGGACGGGGAATGGGGGTTAGGGTCAGTTCATCACACGTTGTTTCTGCCGCTTCTTCCTCCTCAGGGGGAGGACTCCTCTCATTGTTCCCCTGCTCCAGCATGGAGGAGTCCCTCTCACGGGAGACAGTCCTTCACCAACTGCTCCAACGTGAGTCTCTCCCACGGGGTGCAGACCTTGAGGAGCAGACTGCTCCAGCAGTCCCGACTGGGAGTTATATACAGATGGGAGCAGCTTTGTGAAACAAGGGATCCGGATGTCAGTGTATGCTGTGACCACAGTGGATACTGTTGTAGAAGCAAAAGCTCTGCAACCAAAACCATCAGCCCAGAAAGCAGCATTGATTGCACTAACAAGAGTCTTGGAACAAAGTGAAGGAATGTATGGACTGATTCCCGGTCTGCATTTGGAGTATTACATTACCTAACCCCTAACCCTAACCCTAACCCTATCATAATGCTAATCCTACCCCTAATCCTCACCCTAAAGATAACAATAAGCCTAAACCTAACCCTGAGCTGAACCCTAACCCTAAGTCTAACCCCAAACCCCTAACCCTAACGATAAGCCGAACCTGAACCCTAACCATAACCCTAACACTAACTCTATCCCTATCCCTATTCCGAAGCTAACCCTTCCCTGAACCCTAATATAATGCTAATCCTAAAACTAAACCTAACCCTGACCGTGAACCTAACATTAAACCTAATAACCATAAGCTTGATCCTAACCATAAACCCAACCCTAACCCTAACCCTAACCCTAAGCCAAACCTGAACCCTAAATATAAACCTAACCCTAACCCTATCCCTAACCCTAAGCCTAACCCTTACCCTAATCCTACCATAAGGCTAATCCTAATCCTAACCCTAACCCAAAACACTAATGCTAACCGTAACCCTAACCCTAACCCCAACCCTAACCCAAACCGCATCACTAACTCTAACCCCGAATCTTAACCCTAACTCTAACTCTAACCCTAACCTTAACGCTAACCCCTAACCCTAACCCAAACCACTAACCCTAACTCTAACCCAAACCCCAACTCTAACCCCTAAACCTAACCCCTAATCCTAACCATAACCTCTAACCCTACCCATAACTCTAACTCTAACCCTATCCCTAACCCTAACCCTTACCCTTACCCGAATCCTATCATAAGGCTAATCCTAATCCTAACCCTAACCTTAAAACCCTAACCCAAAACACTAATGCTAACCGTAACCCTAACCTTAACCCCAACCCTAACCCAAACCGCATCACTAACTCTAACCCCGAATCTTAACCCTAACTCTAACCCTAACCTTAACTCTAACCTTAACACTAACCCCTAACCCTAACCCAAACCACTAACCCTAACTCTAACCCAAACCCCTAACCCTTAAACCTAACCCCTAATCCTAACCGTAACCTCTAACCCTACCCATAACTATAACTCTAACACAACCCTAACGCTAACCTTAACCCTAATGGCCCTAACCGTAACCCTAACCATAACCAAGCCGTACCCTAACCGTAACCCTAACCATCATCCTAACCTAACCCTAAACCTAACTCTAACCCGAACCCTAATCCTAACCTAACCCTAACCCTTACCCCTAACCCAACCCTAACCCTAACCCAGCTTCTATAACATTCTGCATAGGTGGCCTGATACACAAAAACCAAACTGCAAAGCACTTATTTCTACTCGTGAATGGTGATTATGGGCAATGAGAGTTTAGTCAATGCAGCTGAGGACGGTACGGCTGTGGCCATCTAGGCAGACTTCTGAGCTTTCGCATTTTCTTCCAAGGTAGTTACAGCCATGGGACTTCTCTTTCTGCAGAGCACTGCACACAGAACTAGTGTGCAAGAGTTTGGTTTGTGACCGCTGCTGGCAGCAGATGGAGCGATCTAACGTCCGCTCAGTAGCAGCTGGGTTGCCACATATCCAAGTTGTGGTGATTTGTCAAGGCTTTGGAAGCAGTTGTGCTGAACGAAAGATCTCTCAGGGAATCCTCAGATCTTCATTCATAGCCAATTTCTCTGCAGAGAGTAAACGGCAGCTGGAATGTTCCCGTACACTACTTTTTCAGGCCTGAGATGAGTAAGGGGAAGTTTTCTAAGCTTGCTACTCCCCCCTAAGGGAACTATGGGAGAAACACAGGCGCAGAGTGTTTTATGGGATGCCACGCTGAGGGTCCCTGCAAGTTCGTTGCCTATGTACAGCCAGAAAGTGCTTTGGGCTGTCTACAGGAAATATTTAGGCTTACTTTTGTGTTTTGTTTCGCTTGGTGGTTTTTATTGTACTGGTTCCTTTGGCGGAGGCCAGTAAGGACTTGATGACGTGATTCCAGATCTTTGCAGCTATGGTGTGGCAGTTGGACGTTTGGAGCTCAAGGGAGGCGTTTTCGGCAACGCGGCAGTTTGATCAACTTGAGCTGCGTTTCTGTAGAGAGAAGAAATAACACCTTTGCCTGTCCCAACCCACTTGTGCTTTTCTCTCGTAGCTTGCATTGAGCCTGCAGAAATGCTTTTGAAGCCAGGTAGTTAATTGCACTGAGGAACCAGCGTGGGGTCAAATCAACCCCGAGTAAAAAGAAAAAAAGGTTACGTTTTCACCCAAAGCTTTTTCTCAGCCTGGTTCTCTCTGAAGCCTCACAAATTCTGGCCTTGAGCACAGAGAGGAAGTGGCAGTGAAGTGGGAGTGCCGGTCAGGAACATTTGCAGCTCTCCTGTGACAATGTTTCTCACGTAAAAATGCTGGCTCTAATTTGGAGGTTTGTATTAAAGCCAAATGTGTGAATAATTCTTTAAGTAATCATTTTATGATGATACAAAATTGGAATCGAGGCAGGAGAAGCCCAGGGAATTGTCTGCAATCCCTCCTGCAGTGACCGCATCAGCCGCCGTGCTTGGGCCAATGCTTCCAGCCTCTTTGTTTGGAGATGAAACCTGGGAAAGTCCCCGCTTCCTCGAGCATGGATCTTCCTCTCCTTGGCACCTGCTGGCTGAACTGGGAAAAACGGGGACAGCGACATCCTTTTAAGCACCAGTTGTTCTGTGGATTAGGTGGCGGCTGTGAGGAGAGGACATGCAGGAGCTGCGTGGGGCCTGGGAGAGCTGAGGAGGTTGTGGGTGCAGCCCTGGGGGCAGAAGAAACAGCCGACACTTTGGTGAAGCAACTCTTCTGTCAGCCAGTTTGCTCTGGGGAAGGTGGGGAACTGGGGCACCCATTGCTGGAGAGCAGAAGGCTTGTTACTGCTGCCGTGCTCCTCATCTTTGCCACACTACTGAAGCAGGTGCTGGGAGGAGGTAGGGAATGATGTCCTGGCAAAAGAGGGGACCTACAAGTTGGCAGCCTCTCCCCTTCCTTTGACGTCTCCGTATTGTGCTTGAGAGTAGGAGATGTGTCCTTGCGCCCATCACTTGGAGCCTGGTTCTAAGCCCCCGTGTCAGCTTCTCTTCTATTTCTGTCATGTTGGAGACTCTTTTGCATAAAAAGCCAATTCCTGGAGTTTGATCATTCTGAAGGCACCACAGCTTCTCTTGCAAAGTCTTTCTTGCCTGTACGGTTAGGGAAATGTGCTAACTGAAGTGCTTTGAGGGGTAGGAAAGCAGAGAGTTGAAAAGCAGAGTTTACATACAATTTAAGAGCCTGATTTTGGAGCTGGCCTGTGACTTTTTGGCTGTTTGGGGATGGAAAGCCAATGCCAGTGAATATGAATCCAAATAGTTGCTCCAGCGTGGGTCCTTTCCACAGGGTGCAGTCCTTCAGGAGCGCACTGCTCTAGTGTGGATCCTGCCAGAAGACCTGCTCCCGTGTGGGCAACTCTCCACGGGGCCACAGGTCGTGCTAGGAGCCTGCTCCAGCCTGGGCTCTCCATGGGGTCACAGCCTCCTTTGGGGCACATCCGCTTGCTCTGGCGTGGGGTCCTGCACAGGCTGCAGGGTGACTCTGTGCTGCACTGGGGACCTCCATGGGGACAAACCTGTGTCACCACGTTCTGCACCATGGGCTGCAGGGGAATCTCTCCCTCCTCCCCCTCCTTCTTCACTCAGCTTGGTGTCTGCAGAGTTGTTTCTCTCGCGTATTCTCACCCATCTCTCCCAGCTGCTCTTACCCAGCAGATTTTAGCCCTTCTTAAAGATGTTGTCCCTAACAACATTGCATCACGGTGGAGCCTGGAGAGTGCCTGCAGGGCCTTTGAGGACATCAGCCCCCAAAGCTGCCTGGGCAGCGAGAGCATCGTGGTGGTCCGGCTCTGCAGGAAAGGGCTCCTTATGGGAGATTTCCTCTTCCTCCTCCAGGGAGGCCTCCTGTCCTGGCTCCCTCGCCAAAGGGCTGCTTCCCCTGGGGAAGGAGATGGGGGAGCTTCCCCCCCACCATTGCCTGCCCCACCGGCGGTGACTCGACCCTGGGGGTGGCTCGGTGCCCTTTGAGACTCGCCGGCCCTGATCTGGGGCTCAGCGGGGCTTTTGCACCTCTTGGGTGCCATTTTCCCGGTGCCCCCTGTGCTCCCTCCCCCTCCCACACAGGCACGGAGCCGTTCTGGAGAAACAGCTTTTAATTGACAAAACACAAGAGAAAAGGTCCCATCAAAGCTACTCTACCCCCCCTCCCCCCCAAATACACCACCCCTCCTCCCCCATCCCCCACTCCCCCCACCTCCTCCTCATCTCTGCTCGGGCTCTACTTCCCCCCCTGCCACCCCCGTGCTGCCTGCCAGAGCCCTGCGCTTGCTGGCCGGCTTTGGCAAGGCGCTCTGCCCCCGCTTCTTGCCCCGCTTCTCGCAGACGGCAGCCTGGGACGGTGGCAGGGCCATCCCCGCAGCCCCCCACGACTCCTGGGGCTCCATCCCCATGGTGTAGAACTCTTCCATGCTCAGGATGGCGTCGGTGATCTCGGGGACGCTGTAGTCGGGGGTGAGCAGCTCCTCGGGCAGGGAGAGCGAGGCAAAGTGGCAGTGGGGGGTGGCTGTGCCGGTGCCACCAAGCTCCCCAGGCCCAGGGCTGCTGCTGAAAGCATCCTGGCTGACCCCCACCGTGTCCAGGGAGCAACCAAAGAGCCTTAGGGCCTCTTCGAGTGGCACCTCCTCGGACATGGTGAGGTCATCTGCCAGGTCCCCAAGGGCTTGGTTGTTGGGTGCAGCAGAAGGGCAGGAGGGGTCGTAGCTGCCCAGGGGGATGTTGCTGCCCAGCTGTGCCTCCGCAGGGGTTGCTGCGCTGCAGATAGTGAGCTGGGCAGGCTGCTCCTCGGTGTGCCGGTTGCTGGGGATGGACGTTGACAACACCGGGGAGGCAAGGGCCACCGTGCTCCCCTCTCTGCCCATGCCACCATGGTCCCCATGCATCAGGTTACTGCCAGCATCCTCCTGGATGACCTCCACCCCGTCCAGGGAGCAACCCAAGAGGCTTAGGGCCTCTTTGAGAAGCTCCTCGTCAGATACAGCAAGGTCTCCTGCCAGGTCCCCCAGGGCTTGGCTGGGGGAGTCATGGCTGCCCGGGGGGATGTTGGTGTCCGGGTGTGCCCCCACAGGAGGTGCCGTGCCGCAGGTGTTGGTCTGGGCAGGCTGCCCCTCGATGTGCTGGCAGCCAGGGTTGGACGTCGGCAACAGCAGGGGGGCTGGGGCACCACTGTGCCCTCTGCGCCGGTGCCACTGGATTCCCCAGACATGGAGCTACTGCCTTGATTGTCCCGGCTGGCCGCCACCGTGTCCAGGGAGACACCAAAGAGCCTGAGGGCCTCTTGGAGAAGCTCCTCCTCAGAGACTTCCAAGTCTCCATCCGGGTCCCCAGGGGCTTGGTGGTGGGGGCCAGCAGTGGGGCTGCGGGGGGTGTCACGGCCCGGGGGGATGTTGGTGCCCGGGTGTGCCCGCGCAGGGGTGGCCGTGCCAGAGCTGTTGATCTGGGCTGGCTGCCCCTGGATGTGCCAGTAGCCAGGGATGGACGTCGGCAGTGCTGGGGGGGCTGGGGCCTCCGCTCTCCCCTGATAGTTTTGGGGTGTGAGGTGTGTCGGCTGTCCCTGCGGGGTCAGAGGGGCTGCCCAGGCCGGGAGGGTCCTGCAGCCCCTGGGGCCCCCCCACAGGGCAGCAGCCGGCAGAGAAGCGGTGCCATGGCTGAGCGTGGAGCTGGCCGGGGCAGGCAGGTTGGTGACCGTCCACTCGATGTGGAAGACCTGGGGGTCGAAGAGGCAGCCGCATGGAGCCCTCTGCAGACCTGTGTGGGTGAGAGGGAGCCGTGCTGGGCCAGGGGGTTGGGGCCCTCCAAGGACAGCCACCGAGCTGGCCCCGATGGCCGCCATCCCCCAGCTCTGTGCTGGGCACGTGGGCAGCTTCTGGCCAGGGTGCTCTGCGCGGGGTGAGCTGCTGTGCTGGTGGGACAGGGTTGCAAAGCAGGGAGGAGACTGGCTTCTAGGAGGTGAAGCGGGAGAGATGGCCCCAAGCATTGGGGAAATTCTCTGGGACTTGGATTTCCTGGGCACGCATCAGCCAGGCGAGAGCAGGGACGCTTGCCTGGGCTTGCTGAAGCCCTGTGCCAAAAGTGCCCTGGGGACAGGGCTGATGGGGATGCTGGGCGTGCGCGGGGGCCGGGGATGGCGAAGGCGGCGGGGTGGCAGAGCAGCCAGGGGTGCCGTACCTGGTGGTGGTAGTGCCTGGGGGCCCTGGGGTGCCACGTGCAGTGAGGGTGGCCAGGCTGCGGGGAAGGGCTGCTGCTGGCGGGGCAGTGGGCACAGGTTGGCTGCGCCTGGAAGAGAGACAGGAGCGATGGCCGATGGTCACCTCCGCTCTTGCCCCCAAGAGTGTCCCTGGGGTGCAGGGGTCAGGGTGGGTCTGTGCCTTGGAGGTAGAAGGTTTGGGGAAGGGCAAAAGTCTGCAGGAGTCGGGGTGCCGGGGGGTCCCGGGGGCCGCGTGGTGGGAGCTGCAGTGGTGGCGGCGCCATGTTGCGTTCTGGCTGTTGGCTGCTAAGGACTCTCTGGCGTCTCCCAGGAGGGAACGTGGGGTGTCCGCGTGTTCCGCCCCGCCCCAACAGCCTCCCCAGCCCCTCCTGCCTGGGGAGGGAAAGGGTTCAGGGGGGGCCTTGCTGCGTTCCCAGAGCTGGCATGTCCTTGGGATTGGTGGGACTTGGTGGGACGAGTGCCACGCCTGGAGTGCTGGCATGGAGGCTGCAGGCTGTTCAGGAGGGGTAGGCAGGGCAGGCGAGGTGGAGGGGTCGCACTCTGTGGAAGGGAGAGGTTGGATGGTAGAGCCCTTCCAGTCAGCAAGGATGTGGTGGAGAGCCTCTGGGTGAGGCTGAGGGGCATGGAAAACAAAGCAGCTGTTGCAGCGGGTGTCTGCTACCGATGGCCCAGCCGGGATGCCCGCACTGCGGAGTTATTTGATAGGCCCTGAGGAGAAATCTCTGGACGAGCAGCCCTTGTCCTGATGGCAGATTTCGACTTCCCAGACATCCGCTTGTTGTCCAAACAGCGGATTCGTTACGCGGTGTACACTAAGCCAATTCTCACACACGTAGGAGATATATTGCTTTTTATTCAGGCCTGGGTGCTGGGTGGATTTCCACAAATCAAGCACACCTGATGCCCGTTCCCTGTCATCTTTATACACAAACCTTCCAAATTAGGACACTCCCAATTACAACGATTGGTTCATATTTCTTTTGGTAGTATGCAAACTAGAAGGCATGCTCGGTTCTTTTCTCGGCCTTTATCTTTGGGTAGGTGGCATAATTTGGGTAGGGGGCTCATGGGTCGGTGGTTGCGGAGACCCTGGCCCAAATTACCTTTCCCCTAGTTTCTCAATACTTCTGGCACTCCCCGATGGTTCTTCAGGGTCTGTTGATCAGACTAACGATGTATCGGGGTTATGCTTCTACCTCTTGACAAGCACGTCTTCCTTGACACCTTGTCTGGGTAAATAGGAACTGACATAATGGTAGCACTGGACAATGGCCATCCTCAGGAGTCCCTAGCCGCTATTTACAAAACTCTCTGTGACATCCTGAACTGTGAAAAACTATCTGGAACATTCTTAACCGTGGAACTATGAAAAACAATTTGTAACTTTTTAGCTGCAGATTCAGGATTAACTTTCAACCTCGATGAAGGATATCCTGGTCCGACTCGGAATAGCCTCATCTGCAATCGGGTACTGTTTCATTGATGGAGGTGACCCTCCTTTTGTGTTCATTATTACCGGTTCTGCGGCTAACGATAATCCTATCTCATCACCAGAGCTGCTCCACAGTTCCCGGGGAAGTGCTTCAAGTCCTTTTGGGATTTTAAAAGCTGACCAAATTCCTGCAAAAGATCACGTCCTAGCAAAGACACAGGTGAATCTGGAGGTACCACAAATCTTCCCCATACCATTTTTTCTGCAATGATCATTGGAAGTGGCGTCGAAATAGATTTTATTTCTTGTCCAACAACCCCTCTTAGAAGTACCTTTTCTTTAGAAATCCATGTTTGTGGGAGTGCATCATTCAAAAGGGACAAGGTTGCTCCTGTGTCTACTAAAAATTCAACAAAAAGTCCGTTTAGCTTTGCAGTAATTTGTCCGTACTCGCTTACCTTCACTCCTGCATTCGACATCTTCGCAGTCCTTCGGCAAGCATGGAGTTCAGCTTATTATTTTTCTGTTGTGAGTGAGGGCACGGTGGATACGGTGGATTTGATCCTCGTCCAGCACTTCCTGGGCGGAGTGGGCACTCCTGCTGGGCATGTCCTATCTTCCCACAGGAAAAACACTCTAAAAGCTTGGGATTAGATTGGTTAGGGAAAGGAGGAAAGGGAGCCCTTTCCATCAGTCTTTTTCCCGTCAGTTGTGGCTAAATTCCAGTTGGGGTCCTCAGTGGGCCAGGGGTTTAATCCTTGACCTCTCTGAGCAATTTCTCAGTCCTTTTGAAGAATTTTCTCTCACTCATCCATCTGGAATAGTTCTCTCAGCAAAGTTTTCATGTCACTCCAGTTAGGTGTGTAATCAGTGACTATTCCAGCTAGCATTTGTGCACATCCATCTGCATCGTCTCTTAATCTTGGCATTTTACTTTGCCACATGATCAAGTCACCTTGTTTCCAAGGTTTGTGGCGCATCACAGCAGTCACTGCAGGGCCATCAGGAGGAGCTCCTGGTCGTGCTCTGGGATTTGGGATGTAATGCAGTTTCATGGCAAACATCATGACCTGCTTGGGGAAGGTCAGTTTCCTCGGCCTCAGGGGCAGAGGGAAGCGAGCTTACCCGTAGTTTAGATGGCTTACGTCTTTGATAAGACCAATCCTACCAAATGTACCAATAATCAATACTTGGACTTGCAGTATCTTCTAAAATGATCCTTCGAAATGTTAACTTATGGGGCTTAAAAGTTCCTTTGGGGGGGGGGCAAATATCCATAGGTCCTCCCCCTCGAGTTCGAGTTAGGAATGGCCATTCCTCCTGACACAACCCAATCAGTCTTGTCTTTTGTAAAGTCTGTGCCCCATAAATCTTACTCCAATTTTCTAAAACCTCAGCAAGGGGCGTCCCCCTTTCAATGCTGGGTGTAGTTCTCGTTTCTTAAATTTCTTTTCCTCTTACCAAATCTTTAGCAAGTTTAAACACAAGAGTACTCCCAGTATTGTCTGGAATCACCCGTGTCCAAGTCTCTTAGGTGAACGCACCTATTTTTGTTATGCCAGCAATGAGCGTTGGTCACGGGTTTGTCCAGAGAATTAGCTGGTGCTCCTTCCTCTTGCGTCCTAGGGTCCCATCTGGGTCGCCATCTGTTAGAGGGTATGAGAAATGGACCAGACGTGAGTTGCCCTAGGTTTGCTTTCTTGCAGCGCTGGATGCACGGGGGAATCAGCTCTGCCCAATGTGCACGCAGGTGATTACCAACGCACAGGTTATATAGACTCAAAACATACATATTCACCATTTTTCTCAAAAAAAGGCAGCCCTATGAGAATCATTTCTTGGAATTCATTTACGTAGTCTCCTCCCCGTCACGCATGCTCAGTGATTTGAGTCGGTGGCCCTCAAGGGGTCTCTGGTGGTCGTCAGTGGTCGCGCAGCCGTGTTTGCTGGATGACCCTCTTCTTGCAGGCACGCGCAGTATCCTCGCCGTGGATGCACCTGTCCGTAACAGCTTACTTCATAAGATTTATATTCCCGGGCCTAGTGTCCGGTTGGGTAGGGACTGTACGTGGAACGTAGGAGCATTGTACATTGCCATGGTCAGTTAGCTTCATTACCTGTTACCTTGATTACAAACTAATTATTCCAAGCTAATCATTCTGTAGTTTCTGTCTCACGGCCTCTATGCCACCATTACATTTTCCCCTTTTTGGAAGTTTCCTTCCAGGCCTTGAGTAGCTTTCTGGTTAGCATAAGTTTTCTTAGAGCTAAGCTTCTATATTTTCTACAGTTCCCTCCTTTTGGTTTTTTTTTTTTTTTTTTGCATCCCTGTGCCTGTTTGCAGGCACAACGAATACTGAGTTCCCTGTTCATCTCCATCCAGAAGGCTCGTTTTCACTGGAATATAAGTTCCAGGTACTGCTAAAACTCTCCCAAATAAAACTTCTGCTGGAGATGCACCCACTGGTTGCCTCGGTGTGTTTCTAATGTCCCAAAGTAGTAAATTTAGCGCTTCTGGCCACTTCAAGCCAGTTTGTTTACAGGTTTTTAACTAATTTGGCTTTGATGGTCCTAGTCATCCTTTCTACTTGCCCTGATGATTGTGGGTGATAAGGTGTGTGCAATTGCATCTTGATGTTTCATGAATGCTAAATTTGCACTAAAATTGCGGCAGAGAAATGTGCTCCTCTGTCCGAGTCAATTATTTCAGGAACTCCGTACGTAGGTATTCTCTTTTTCAACAGAGCTTTAACCACCGCTTTTGAGTGGTTCTTTCGAGATGGGAAAGCCTCCACCCAGCCGTGGAGATATTAGCCTGTGCAGGCTGCCCATGGACGTGCTGGTAGCCGGGGATGGACGCCGGCAACAGCAGGGGGGCTGGGGCCACCGCTGTGCCCTCTGCGCTAGTGCCACCGGATTCCCCAGGCATGGAGCTACTGCCTTGGGTGCCGTTTTTCCTGGACCCCCTGTGCTCCCTCCCCCTCCCACACAGGCACGGAGCAGTTCCAGAGAAACAGCTTTTAATTGACAAAACACAAGAGAAAAGGTCCCATCAAAGCTACTCTGACCCCCCTCCCCCCCGTGAGCTTTTTCACTCCTTCCCAGTTAGACTCCCTTCGGCCTCCAGTGCAGTTACCTGTGGGGATCCCCCTGTCACTCCAGAAATACGGACGGGTTGTGCCCTTTCATAGCCTGATGGCATTAGGGTACACTGTGCACCCGTGTCCACAGGAGCCTTCTACTCTTGTGGGTCTGATGTGTCCGGATCCACACAGTCCGGTAAACCCGGTGGTCCCTTTTCTCCCTGCGGCTGGAGGCAGGGCCCCTCTAATCCTGCCCATCATAGCTGTTCCTCACTTCTTGTTAAAATGACTTAGAAGTCCCTTCAAGAGGATCTTAAGTAAGATCAGCCCTCCACTCTCTCTGGGGAACTGCCCACTGGCAACTGAAGAAGCATTTTTCCTGGAAGAATCCATCTTTGTGATGCTTTTGCCTTGCAGCTCACGTATTCATGCCTGTAGGATTTTCCATCCGGCGTCCTCATGTCCTGTCTGTGGTCACGCAGGTAAAACCACAGGGTATCTCGTGGTGTGTACCCTCTATATCCTCTCTCTTGAGCAGAGGCACGCTTACTCCTAATAGCTGAGCTACTGTTCCGTACAGGTGGGGAGTAGGACATATCCTCTCTAAATGGCTGGAACTCCCGGGACAGTTTCTCCACGGCCGAGACAAGGCAGGAAGAGAGGCTTTCTTTGTACTGCCGGACTTGGCTAGCCATTTTATCCACTCTTGTCCCCTCTTTCTCTTCCCAGTCCATAACTGCTAATGAGTTTCCATATGACGATGGTGCACTCTCTACAAGCTTCCGCCACGTGGATCACGTGCACTGGACTTCGTCCAGCAGTTCAGCACCTGGTTTGGAGTGGCCCGAATAAACGGTGTTCATAGGAACTCCGCTATGATCGTCTCAGCAGAATCTCCTTCTGGGAACAGTGAAAACCAATGGCCTCTTATTGAAATGGGTTATTTCTTGGTTTTCTAGGCTTTTTTTTTAATTTTAGCTTTTGCAAAATGGAGAATTGCAAGTTTCCATGGAGCTCACAAAATGGAAGCCACTTTTTTAGAGCCATAACCTCAGCCCTCTGTACTCTTGGTTACTGCAGAAAAAGCAAAGGTATACAGAGAAACGATCCATTGGCGAGCTGTGTGTTTAATTGACGAATATTATTACTGTCCAAGGAGTTGTATTACAGATTGATCTTTCCTTTTTGAAAAATCAGAGGCTGTGTTTACATTGCCGGGGAGTAAAAAAGTCACACGAGTGCCTTGGTACCAAGAAGCCACCTCAGCATAGTTGTGGGGTTCTCCTCTGCATAACTTCACCTGCTTCCTAGTAGACACGGTGCTGCCCAAGCTCGGGGGTTTCCAGTGCTCAACCCAGCTTGGCCTGAGCCACATCAGGAGTTTCTACCCTGTGCAGCAAGAATTTCAGAAACTTAGGACAAAGCGTTCTGTCCCTGCTGTTCTGCTCACACATACCTTGGTGTAAGAGAGATTGGTAATTGGCAAGGAAAGAATTCCTTGTTGATTTGAGAAATCTCCAAGTGACCCACAGAGAACCCAGTCATCTGGAGGGTACGTCCCTACTGAGCACGTGGCCCGTGGACTGAGCTGCGAGATAGGGAAGCTCCTGATGTCGGCTTCAAAGCAAGCCTCTTCCATCTGGTTTTGCTCCAGGTGGCTGCTTGGTTGCCATTTGTTTTCAAAAGACACTAGCACTGGGAATTCAGCTTGGGGGCTTGGAGAGGGAGAGAAGAAGCAAGCATGTCTTTCCCAAGGGTAACTGCTTGGTGCTGGGAAGGACGCCCCTCTGTAGCAGCGTCAGCGTAGCTTCCGGGTGATGCAAAGCTGAGAGGATCTCCCAAGTCAGTGCTGCAGGAACGTGGCAGTTTGAGGACCGACCGTGTTACAGCTCTTCTTTTGCATATCACTGTTGCTCAGGCAGGGTGAGAGCTTTGGTTTCCATTCCTGTTATCTCCAGGAGGAGACGGCCATGGGAACCACCGCTGCTTATGCAGTTCCGTGCAAAACAAGTCTGTGGCATGAGAAGAAAGATTTGGAAGACTTTTTTACTGCCTTCCAAATGATTTTGCATGCTCAAGTAAAAGAAAATCATCTCAGTTACTGAGACTGAATTAACTTTTTATTTTCCCTCTCCTTCAGGCCCATCCGAGGAAAATGGAGGAACAAATTGTATAGGGGACATTTGGGAGTTGAGGGGGTGTAGGTGTGAGATTTCAAGTAGTTTGTGCGTGGCAATAGTGAGAGAGCCTGTATTGTTCCATTGCATTTAGGGCTAACTGCCTGCTGCTGATCCTCCCTCAGCTCTCCCAGACGCACATCAGTCTGTACAGCCTAAGCACATATGTCGGTGAATGAACAGAAAGTGCAAAAAATTATCTGACTGAACTTTTTTTAACACCTTAATTGTATCATATTGCACTGCAGCCTTAAAATCAGGGTTAGCGAGAACGTTTTTCTCCAGCCACAAGCTTTAAGCAAATACTGATCACTGATATAAATGAGCAATATCAGGGCAGCAAGTAAGGTCTTTTAAATCTTTTAAATTGTTGTGGGGTTTTTTTCTTTGAATCGCTTTAAGACTTGAGTTACAGTAAGGCAGTTTCTCATCTGCTCTGCCAGTCAGCACAGTAAGCTTATCTGAACAGCCCACTATTAGCCCAACTGAGCTACATGAATGTCACATTTGCAGTCGGTGCTTCCATTTCATTGGACTGTTTTACTGTTTTACAGCATAGCTCTGCTCTGAAAATGTTAGAGACTATAGCTAAACACTGAGAGAAGCTAATGGATGCTGTGTGCTTTTTTCCAACTTGAAGAGCATGGACAAGTTCAGAAATTTTGGATAGAGATGATATGAAGATGAATTAAGAACATAAATGAATTCAGGTGGAATTTCTCTGTATCTGCTAAAATGCTGCCTTTCTTCTTCCCCTTGAGGTAGAGTCCATTTAGTGGAAGACTGTTCTCTAAGTACTGGAGACCTTGAGCGTGAACGGTATCTTCTGGATGGGGCTGCCCTTGCCCTTGAACGGTGATAACCATCTGACCTTGACCTGCAACGATTGTTACGACTCTTCCCTTCGCCTCTTCTTGGATACGGTGGCGATCGCGAGTGGGAACGAGAGTGGGAACGACTAAATGAGTGAGAGAAGGAGGCAGTGTGGGAGAAGCACTGCAGGGAGACTTGGACCTTAAAGAAACCCAAACAAACCGACGAAAACAATAGAGGAAGTTAATTCAAACCAGTCCCTGGGCTGGGAAAGAAGGCCTAAATCTTGGGGGACCTCAAGTCTGGTGGCCTCCTGGCGAAGAAACAATTACCGTGAGAGATTTGGTGCTTCTAGAGAGCAGTGCCTGCCTGGAGTCTGGTCGTCAAAAACCTTTGCAGAAAGGTATGTTGTGAAGGAGCAGCAAAAGAGCTTGCTAGTGACTCAAACCAAAGGAACTCACTCGGGGGGGAAGACTGCTGCCCCTGCCCGGTTTTGGTTGGGAGGTGTCTGCAGGAATTGTGGGCTGGCTGGTGTCAGGTGTTTCAAAGGTGCTTTGCGGCCACAGCACCACTTTGCATGGCAGAAGGTGACGTGGTAACTTTTGGTAGGCTGATGACAGGGGTGAGACAGACCAGCTGTTGGATGCATATTTGGCCTTTCCCAGGTCTAGAGCAGCAGCAGCAGCAGCAGCAGCAAGCTGTAAGGCCTGACAGCTTGGGAACGACTGCTCTGAGTTCTGCGTCAGGTTTTGCCACCAGGAGCATCTCATGACACTTGTCTCACCCCTGCCTCAGCATCCAGGGCCACCTTGGCCCCAAGTGTCACTGAATGGACAGGCAGCCTTGTGCCGGGTACCGCTGCAAGGCTGGGAAGTGGCAGTAACTCCTGCCCCTAGTCCTGCCCCAAATTCAGCCTCATGGCTATTCCCTGTCTCTCGCAGGTCCTTTGCAATCTACAGCACATGGGCAAGCAGCCTGAAGCACAACGCCCGACGCACAAAGCCTGGCTGTCTTCCTGCCGCCACTGGAGTCCCTTCCTGCGAGTGAGCTGCTCGCCCTCTTCTTTCTCTGCTCTGGATCTGCCACCACGAACTGAAGGGCCACTGGAGCTGGGGGGTCTACAGCCCTGATTTACCATTCCAGAGGTAAGGAGAGAAAGTGACCGTCCGAGGGTTTCATGGGGATGGGAGAGCAGAGCTAAAGGTAAAAATAGATTTCCTCTGATTTCCAATATAACCTACAAGTAATCCACAGAACATCAGATCATCCTTTCACCTTTGGCTAATAAGAAACCCTTGTCACCTGTTGATCATCTGCTGCCATTTTTTCCCCCTTTTCTCCTGGCAAAACTTGTCAAATTCACTTTCCTCTAAACTGTTCGTGCTTTTGGTCAATCTGCTTGCTCTGAGGAATCTATTTCATGGACAAACTCTAACCAGTTCTGCTCAGCATGAACTTCCAGAGTGCAGCCTGGAAACTGGTGACAACCCACTGACTTCAGTGCTAGAAAACTATTTTCTTGGACTTCACGCTATTCCTATGCAACAGTGTGGTGGGTGGACCCTGGCTGGGGGCCAGGCGCCCACCAGAGCCGCTCTATCACTCCCCTGGTTTACCAAACAGGGGAGAAAAAGTATAACAAAAAGCTTCTGGGTCGAGATAACGACAGGGAGAGATCACTCGCTAGTTATCGTCACGAGCAAAACAGACTGAACTTAGAGAGGAAATTCATCTAACTTATTACTAAAGGAAACAGAGTAGAGGAATGAGAAATAAAATCAAACCTTAAAACACCTGCCCCCACCCCTCCCATCTTCCCAGGCTCAACTTCACTCCTGGCTTCAACCTCTGCCCCCCCTCAGCAGCACAGGGGGACAGGGAATGGGGGTTAGGGTCAGTTCATCACACGTTGTTTCTGCCGCTTCTTCCTCCTCAGGGGGAGGACTCCTCTCATTGTTCCCCTGCTCCAGCATGGAGGAGTCCCTCTCATGGGAGACAGTCCTTCACCAACTTCTCCAACGTGAGTCTCTCCCACGGGGTGCGGACCTTCAGGAGCAGACTGCTCCAGCGTGGGTCCCCCACGGGGTCACAAGTCCTGCCAGCAAACCTGCTCTGGCGTGGGCTCCTCTCTCCACGGGTCCACAGCTCCTGCCAGGAGCTTGCTCCAGTGTGGGCTTCCCACGGGGCCGCAGCCTCCTTCAGGTGCCTCCCCCTGCTCTGGTGTGGGGTCCTCCACGGGCTGCAGGTGGACTCTCTACACCCCCTCATCCTTCCTCCATGGGCTGCAGGGGGACAGCCTGCTTCACCATGGTGTCTGCAGAGTTTCTACATCTTGTCACTCCTCTTTCCGGCTGCAAAAGCTTCCTCTCTGTTTTTTTCCTTTTTAAATATGTTATCACGGAGGTGCTGATGGGCTTGGCCTTGGCCAGTGGTGGGTCCATCTTGGAGCCGGTTGGCATTGGCTCTGTCAGACACAGGGGAAGCTTCTAGCAGCTTCTCACAGAAGCCACCCCTGTAGACCGCCCCCCCGCCCCTCCCCCAGCTACCAAAACCTTCCCATGCAAACCCAACACAAGGGTGCTGGAAGAACTGTGCCCGGCACACTTTGCCCACCTTCCTCTTCACTCTCCCCCTGGATCTTAATGCAGAAGGAGCTTTTGGAAACCAAAATTATCCTGCTCTTCCCAGGGTACGTTCCCAAAGTGTCTTCCTGAAGATAATCCGTCCGCTAGCAGAGCCCTGGCATGGATGTTGCTATTCTGGTCCCTGCAGTAACAGGAACTGTTTGGCATGACTTGTCAGGACCTGCTTCATCCCAGACATGAGATCACAGTCTCATTTTTTATTGATAAATAAATACATTTCTTCCAGGGCTGGAGCCATGATGGAAGCATAACGGAAGGCTTCGTGAGTCTGCCGGCAGCCCGAGACCTCCTTGGTGCTGGGCAGGGGGAGAAGGTGCTGCAGGAGAGGATGGAATGTGTTGTCAGGCCAGACCTCCAGACCTGTCTGGAGGTGTTTGAGATCTTGGGCTCTTCCTCCAGCGCTGGTCTACTTGGGACAGGAACGGGCAGCAGTGCCGCACTGCCAGGCACTGGGACTGTGGTCCCTGTGTGTCCCTTTGCAGTGCCCAGTGCCTGATCAAGGGGAGAGAAAGGGCATTAGAGAAGACCTTAAAGTGTGGGGGATTTTTTTTGATATGAAGGCACCACTAAGGAAAGCTATATCTTTTTTTTTCTCCAAAGAAAAAAAAGGAGAGACTAAATGGGAGCACATCAACACACGCAAACCACGGCCTAGGGCACTGTGCACAAACATCAGCAGGCGTGCCAGGCAAGATGTAAATGAAATGTGGGCCCTGGTTTGCACAGAAAAAACCACAAGTGCAGAAAAGGGGGAGTGGGGGAGAAAAAGAGATACTGGGAAAAGAAAGTGCTACAGAAAAGTCAGGAGACCAGAAGGAAAAAACCAGGAACCAGTACAATAACAGGGAAAAAAACCCCAAAGCAACAAAAAACCCAACAGACTAAGAGAAAGCAAGAGGAAGAGAAGCCATTGCAAAGGATTATTGTTCTCGCCTGTTTTTTTCTTTCTCCATTACCTGAACCTGTCCCCAGGTGACTACAGGATTTCATTAAGTCACTGTCTGACCCCTAGAAGAGTTTTATGGCCCAGGGCAGACCCCAGTGGCCATGATGACCCAAAGTCACTGGCCCACTAGCCAACAGATCTGCCGAAGCCCTGCCAGCACAGGGTGCAGAGGGTCCCTCCAGGCTGCAGAGCAAGAGCCATCAGAGCTTCAGATGTTGCAGGGTCCTGGATGGGGTTTCCATTCCTCCCCTGGAAGGTGCTGCCCCTTCAGAGCAGAACAGGGTACAGGAGCATCCCTTAAAGCCGAGTTAAACGGCTGTCAGGAGCCCCTGGCTGATTTTGCAATGCAGGGGGCACTCGCACGTCCCCTTCCATGGGCCGAGTGGAGCCCGGACACAGTTACCAAAGTACCAAAGAAGAGAGAGGGAAAGCATTTTCACTGTTACTTTCATTTATTTATTTATTTTTTACTTGTCCAACCTTGAAAAGAATGAACGAGACAGCTAGAAGGGGCCTTAATGCTGAAGGCCAGCACTCCTTCCTGGCCGGCCTGTGGTGGTCTGCCTCTCCAGAGGAGCGGCTGTCTCTTACGTCTTTGCTTGACACACTGCTGTTCTTCGTGTGCCGCCGTGGAGCGTCTGGCTTCCTCTGCAGCCTCCCGTCGGGCAGCCTTCTCGTCTCCAGGCCGAAGAGACCCCGTCTCCAGGCCCCAGGGACCTCGGTGGCCCGCTGAGGGACTTCTCCTGGCGCAGCGGCTGAAGCTGTGACGCCATGTTGTCTTGTCCCCTTTTCTCGGGGCTCAGTGCAGAAGAGATGACACCCCTTCAGAAGGGGTGAGGGGTAGGGCAGAGGACGGGGGACGGGAAGGAAGCCTGCAGGCCGGCCAGGCGCGGAGGGTCAGCCTCCCGGCTAGCGCCGAGCGCGGAGGCAGGGCCGGCGGTAGGGCACTGGCCGGATGACCCTACGGCACCGCGTCGATGGTGGTGTGGAGGGGAGCCCTGGCACGATGTTGTGGTGCCAGGGGAGCCATCCTGGAGGTGGATCCACCTCCATCGGCTCCTCCTCGTCTTCAGGTGGATCCACCTCCATTGGCTCTGCACCATCAGCTACGTGGAAGAGGACCGCGTAGCTGATGGTGCCTCCCCTCTGACGCAGCCTCTTCCTCCGCGCCTCCTGCAGCTCCTCCTGTGGGCGCCCACACAGAGGTGAGCGCCCGCTCGCTTCGCATCGTTGAGCCTTCATTCTTCCAACTAGTGGGGAGTCTGAGGACTCGAAAGCTCAGCGAATGTGGGACAAGTGCTGGGGGGCCAGTATTTATAGGGTCCGGAACAGAATGTGGTGAGGTAGCTTGTGACATCAGGAGGCCACTGTGATGGCTATGCAAATCTGCTGCCATTTTTCACTTTCCTCTAAACTGTTTGTGGTTTTGGTCAATCTGCTTGCTCTGAGGAATCTATTTCATGGACAAACTCTAACCAGTTCTGCTCAGCATGAAACTCGGGAGTCAAGAGTGCAGCCTGGAACCTGGTGACAACCCACTGACTTCAGTGCTAGAAAACTGTTTTCTTGGACTTCACGCTTTTCATATGCAGCAGTAAAGGAAGAAAGTAGAAATTGCTGAGCTGGCCGTAGCATTGTTGTCGCTCAAGCATGTATTGCACATGGTAATGCACCTTTCTTGGATTTTGGTTGTTCAGATGAGGCGCCTCCAGCCTTTCTCTTTCTCCTTGGCACAGCTGAATTTCTCCTGTCAAAAGGAACAGGGCTGTATTGAGGGAGGAGGTTGAATTTCTTCTCAAATGCTTCTTCCAACTGTGCTAAGCTAAAGGGCAGGCAAAACCAATCCAATTAAATGTAACTCCATTTCTGTAGAAAAAAATACCTTGTTTAGGAGAATGTGTGCCTATATACATTCCTGTCTCCCTAATGTAGAGAGAGAGGGAAAGAGAGAAGCGCGCACACACGGTAAACGTCATACTGTGAACCCAAGTTTGGGAGGAGAATGTACGCTCCAGCTTCTGCATTTGTAACTCAGTACAAATTGATTAGTTGCGTATATTAAAATTAGAAAAAACACAGACATGGGTTTCACGCTGGGGACATTTAGCTCTGTTTGCTGCACAGATTGGTACAGGAGATGTGTCTCCTCTGTGAGGGGAAGGAAAACAAGACCGTAAAGAAACCAACCAATAACATGGTTTGTAAAACCTCACGTGAAAGTCCTAACATTGGAATGGAAACAATAACAATTCAAAGCAGAGGAATCCGAGTGTCCCAGAACAGTAGCTTGTTTCCCACTTCTCTTACCCAGCAGAGAGATGCATCAGCCCCAGTGCGTGAGGATTTACAAGCGGTGACTCAGACTGCAGCGTGGGGCTCTGCAGGGCTACAGCCCCCTCTCCCTCCGGTGCTGCTTTGCCAGCACCCGTTTCTCCTGACTTTTGTGGTACCCACCCCACGGATAGATTTTCACTGGGCTTTTTGTCCTGCCGGCTCCATCTGTTTCTCAGCCCCAGCTCTGTCTGCTTGGGAAGGGCGATGTGAGGCTGTGCCCCCTTTCCCACTGCTGGCACTCTTCCTCCAGGTGCCACCGCTCTGCCAGGACCGGTCATCTCCGGTGACACATGCCACCCTGTTTGTGCTGTAGCCAGGACTGCCTCTGGTCTGCTCCCGTTTACAGCAGTATCGCTTCGGAGTAAGACCGTCCATGCCAGTGCTGTGCTTTGGGGGAGCTGCATTCAAGCCCTGACAAGGAAGAAGAAAAATCAGAGGTGGCATTCCAGATTTTTCAGTTTCAATGGGAAAAGACTCCCAAGGCAGGTTCCCTCCAATCCGTGGGCCAGTCTCGATGCACCAGGTGTTTTGGAGAGGATAGCACTGTTCTGGTGTCAGATTATGTTCTTCTGTCCTGACACCCACCAAGGCTTTGTTTTAAGATATTTAGGAACTGGATCACATTTCTGTGAACCTGCAACCACCTGCAGGCTTTGAAACCTGCCAGTTGCATGGTCTTGGGGTGCAAGTCGGAGGGGTTTTTCGGTTTGCGCGCTCCTGTGCCCGCTCCAGCAGTGGCACGGCTGATGGTGTGCCCCAGCTGAGGATGCCTCTGCAGGTACGCCTCATTTTGCAGAGCCAAGAATAGGAACCCTGACAAGCATCAGCATTTCCAAACCTGAATCTAGATAAAGTTAGTGCCAGGTGAGAGGTGGGTGACAGGGTCTCAGCTTGGGCTGAGCCCATGCAGAGGAGCTGCTGCAAGGCAAGAGTCCCTTTTCCTCAATGACAAGTGGCTTGAAGGGTTTGCGTTCTCCGCTCCACAATAACTTGTAGTAAGCAGGGTGCAATCTGCTAAACCTTATTGCGATTGGTTGTTTTTCCTGGTGGAAAAAGGCTTTACAATGGGTAGAGATCATTATGAAAGGAGGACCACAGCCTTTCACACGTGCTGGTCCTCCAGGTACATGCAAAGAGAGGTCTGTGTGGATACCAGAGCTCCTGCGAAGGAGCTCAAACACCCAACCAGCATGTTTCCAGCCAGCTGAGACCTCTGGCCACCGGTGGCCTGGGGGAGCGAGGGAGGGAGGGAGGGAGAAGTTTGTTTTCTTACCAGCTGGGGAAAAAAGGCAGTGAAGCCTATGGATGGAGACGGACTGCAGGGTCAGATGCCAAAGCAGCCTTCCTAGGGCTGCTGGTCAGACCCCTGACAAGCCCCGGTACCCTGGGAGGCAGCAGCCAGCCCTGCAGCCTGCTAGCGAAACACTTCAGCTCCAACACGGCTCCTCCTTCTGTGCTTTTCAACAGCCCTGCAGCCCCCCAGCCCCAGCCCGCTGCGCTGGTGGGCCGGGGAGCTGGAGGCATTTTCCCAGCGCTCTGATCTAACAGCACCAGTGGGACTGTTTCCAGCACGCTGCCACTGGAGGGCTTATCGGCCTCCCTCCCTATCTCCCACCACCCCGGCCTGATAAACGAGGGGCTGGTGGCAGCCGGGGGAAGCGCCCAGAGCAGGGGCTGGAGCTGGGGACTGGCCAAACACAAAGGTGGCAGGGCTGGGGTGCTTCTCCCGTGAGCCCCTCCCTGTCAATGAGGATGTTGATACCTGTGACTATGGAAATCTTAAGATCAATTCAAGCAATTAGAGCCATTGCTCAATCCATGTAACCAAACAAAAGGGAAACCATTGTCACTTAGGAAACAATTAGTTGTACGATAAGGAGCTCTGGAACAATCTCATTGTAAAGAGCTGGGCCTTGGAAGAACAGATGTGCAAAAAAAGATAAGAGAGTTACAAGGTGATCCCAAAACCGGCCTTGAGGGATAAGGTATATGTGATACCAGGAGTGAGTCTGAAGACCTCTGAGGACAGCCACCCCGAGGTGTCAACAAACATGGGGGAAAGACCTTAGCATATGCTAACGAGTTCCCAAGGAAGATCCCTGCCTGTGATAAGCACTACTGGGAAAGATACTGAATATGTCTATGAACATAGTAGAAATACTTGCTAGTTTTGTCTTTTGGGTGTGCACCTTAGGTGGAGTTATCCCCCGTGCACCCAGCGCTGCAATAAAGAATGCCTGCTTTCTAAAACTTCCAAATAAGCCTTAGAGAGTGAACTATTTTGCCGCTTTCCAGTAACAGTGTGGTGGAGGGGAAGCAGCAGAGCAGGCCCTTCCCCACAGGGTAACAGAGAGCAAAGGGTCATACTGGGGAGCAACCAGCTTCCAGGCCCGGGGCAAAGGGAATGCCCAATGGAGAGGTGATGGGAGCATTGTGGGAGCAAGGAAACACATCCCCACAAAACTCAGAGGCACACCAGAGTGGCTCTAATATTTCTTGCCAGGTGGAAAGTAACTGCTGACACCTGCCTATCTTGGGCAGGAACAGGTTTTCCCTAAATTAGCCTAATTAGCAGGGCATAAAAAGCAGCTCACCTGGGGCTGTGTTCCTCTCTGCTTTGTGTTGGAGGGGTGGCTCTGAGCTGCAATAGCCTGGGAGCATCTGGGATGTCCTGGATGCTGAAGGTGTGTCTCCCTTACCCACTGAGCAGAAAAGTTCAAAAAGACTTGTTTTATTTTTTTTTAATCTTCAGGAAAGATGCCCTGGTGTGTCCCTATGGACACCTGAGCAGTCCCTGTGCATCCCTGGGGGTCCCTCAGCTGCTCCCTGGCTGGCCTTCAGCTGCTGTGGGTGTGGGACATAGAGCTATTGCTCTCTAGTGGCTCCTGGCCTGGGGAAGGCTGGCTCCCCCCACCCCTGGCACCGGGGATGCTCGGGTCCTGCTTCCGGTCTCCCCCACTCCGGGACACCCGGGCCCGGCATCGTGGGTGTGATCGCACCCGGCAGCAGCTTGCCCACGCCCGGAGGTGGCTCACCCACTCGGTGGCACCTTGTCCCTTCATCTCATGGGGGCTGGACCGTACCAGGAACAGCTGGCGGTGGTGTTTTGGGGTTTTTTTTTGCCCAGGGTTTGGTGTGACAGACCTGGCTTGCAGCCCCCGGGCACGGCTGATGGGCACTTACACCTTGCACTGGGTTGTTTCCCAGCCTGGGAGAAGGTTTTCCCCGAGCAAGGAACCTCATGTTGGAGATTTTGGAGAATAAATGAAGTAGGGAGTTTGTCTCCAAATACTCCATAGCTTTCTTGTAATGCATTTTAAACCATTCAAGCTGGGAAGCGCAAGGCTTTGGTAAAATGCACGTACAGGAAACCCAAGAGGGAGGTAGTGAGACTGTGTGGGAGCCAGGGCCCAGCTCTGCAGCATGGCTGTGAGGCAAGAAATTGAGGCAACTAAGAGGCAAGCTGAGGGAATGGAAGGACATTTGTAAGGGGAATGGACTTTGCATAACTCCTGGGATTGAGGGAGGGTCCTCCCTGTGTGCAGGGCCTTGTGAAATGCTGGGGAATCCCCATCTGTTTTGGAGGGTTGTGGTGGGTTGACCCTGGCTGGGGGCCAGGTGCCCACCAGAGCTGCTCTATCATGTCCCTTGTTCACCAGACAGGGGAGAGAGAAAAAGTCTAACAAAAAGCTTCTGGGTCGAGATAAGGACAGGGAGAGATCACTCGCTAGTTATCGTCACGAGCAAAATAGACTGAACTTAGAGAGGAAATTCACCTCATTTGTTACTAAGCGAAACAGAGTAGAGGAATGAGAAATAAAATCAAATCTGAAAACACCTGCCCCCACCCCTCCCATCTTCCCAGGCTCAACTTCACTCCTGGCTTCAACCTCTGCCCCCCCTCAGCAGCACAGGGGGACGGGGAATGGGGGTTAGGGTCAGTTGATCACATGTTGTTTCTGCCGCTTCTTCCTCCTCAGGGGGAGGACTCCTCTCGTCGTTCCCCTGCTCCAGCATGGAGGAGTCCCTCTCATGGGAGACAGTCCTTCACCAACTGCTCCAACGTGAGTCTCTCCCACGGGGTGCAGACCTTCAGGAGCAGACTGCTCCAGCGTGGGTCCCCCACGGGGTCACAAGTCCTGCCAGCAAACCTGCTCTGGCGTGGGCTCCTCTCTCCACGGGTCCACAGCTCCTGCCAGGAGCTTGCTCCAGTGTGGGCTTCCCACGGGGCCACAGCCTCCTTCAGGTGCCTCCCCCTGCTCTGGTGTGGGGTCCTCCATGGGCTGTAGGTGGAATCTCTACACCCCCTCATCCTTCTCACAGAAGCCACCCCTGTAGCCCCCCACGCCCCCCCAGGCTACCAAAACCTTGCCATGCAAACCCAACACAGGTTGCTAACCAATTTGTGGCTGCTGATTATGTCCATTGTATAGCCCCAACCTGAAGTGAACGATGGAGTAAAGCTTGTAGTTGGCAGTGGGTGCAAGTAATATTTTATTTTCTGTCAAAATCATGTCCTTTGATTGAACTTTGTTCATTATAATCTAATTCTCATAGCAAAACACACCTCCATTCTAAAAGCTACCCACCTTTGAGGTATGAGCACCCCTCACTGGGCATGCTCCTTGAATTTCTCTAAGCATATAGGTTTAAATCGAAGCGAGAAAACTTTCTACCCATCACAATAAGGTAACCATGTGATGCAAATGTAATTTTGTAATGGTTTTGTAACCTAAGTGTATAAACGTATAAGGGATTAAAGGCTAGGTGTGCATGTTAGGAGGAGAGATCCCCCATGCACCCAGCGATGAATAAACCAATGTTGGCTTTCTAAACTGCATTTCTGTTTGGAAAGTTGTTATTGCCCTTTGAGCGGTAACAAGGGGGACCGGCATGAGTGAGGTGAGAGGTTCTGGGAGTGGAGAAATAAGCAGGGCTCCTAAGCTTCCTTTCATGGTTCTTGGCAGTTTGTCTCTCTTTTTTTTTTCCCTTTTTGAGGGCAAACACTGAGAAAAGCAACAGTCTGTGGAAACAGAGCATTTTGAAGAAAAGTATATGGTGGGAGTTAAAACTAAATCTTAACTAAAACATGCAGATACCTATTAGAGAGGTCTGTGTGGATACCAGAGCTCCTGCGAAGGAGCTCAAATACCCAACCAGCATGTTTCCAGCCAGCTGAGACCTCTGGCCACCGGTGGCCTGGGGGAGCGAGGGAGGGAGGGAGGGAGGGAGAAGTGAGTTTTCTTACCAGCTGGGGAAAAAAGGCAGTGAAGCCTATGGATGGAGACGGACTGCAGGGTCAGATGCCAAAGCAGCCTTCCTAGGGCTGCTGGTCAGACCCCTGACAAGCCCCGGTACCCTGGGAGGCAGCAGCCAGCCCTGCAGCCTGCTAGCGAAACACTTCAGCTCCAACACGGCTCCTCCTTCTGTGCTTTTCAACAGCCCTGCAGCCCCCCAGCCCGCTGCGCTGGTGGGCCGGGGAGCTGGAGGCATTTTCCCAGCGCTCTGATCTAACAGCACCAGTGGGACTGTTTCCAGCACGCTGCCACTGGAGGGCTTATCGGCCTCCCTCCCTATCTCCCACCACCCCGGCCTGATAAACGAGGGGCTGGTGGCAGCCGGGGGAAGCGCCCAGAGCAGGGGCTGGAGCTGGGGACTGGCCAAACACAAAGGTGGCAGGGCTGGGGTGCTTCTCCTGTGAGCCCCTCCCTGTCAATGAGGATGTTGATACCTGTGACTATGGAAATCTTAAGATCAATTCAAGCAATTAGAGCCATTGCTCAATCCATGTAACCAAACAAAAGGGAAACCATTGTCACTTAGGAAACAATTAGTTGTAAGCTAAGGAGCTCTGGAACAATCTCATTTTAAAGAGCTGGGCCTTGGAAGAACAGATGTGCAAAAAAAGAGAGTTACAAGGTGATCCCAAAACCGGCCTTGAGGGATAAGGTATATGTGATACCAGGAGTGAGTCTGAAGACCTCTGAGGACAGCCACCCCGAGGTGTCAACAAACATGGGGGAAAGACCTTAGCATATGCTAACGAGTTCCCAAGGAAGATCCCTGCCTGTGAGAAGCACTACTGGGAAAGATACTGAATATGTCTATGAACATAGTAGAAATACTTGCTAGTTTTGTCTTTTGGGTGTGCACCTTAGGTGGAGTTATCCCCCGTGCACCCAGCGCTGCAATAAAGAATGCCTGCTTTCTAAAACTTCCAAATAAGTCTTAGAGAGTGAACTATTTTGCCGCTTTCAGTGTGGTGGAGGGGAAGCAGCAGAGCAGGCCCTTCCCCACAGGGTAACAGAGAGCAAAGGGTCATACTGGGGAGCAACCAGCTTCCAGGCCCGGGGCAAAGGGAATGCCCAATGGAGAGGTGATGGGAGCATTGTGGGAGCAAGGAAACACATCCCCACAAAACTCAGAGGCACACCAGAGTGGCTCTAATATTTCTTGCAAGGTGGAAAGTAACTGCTGACACCTGCCTATCTTGGGCAGGAACAGGTTTTCCCTAAATTAGCCTAATTAGCAGGGCATAAAAAGCAGCTCACCTGGGGCTGTGTCTCTCTCTGCTTTGTGTTGGAGGGGTGGCTCTGAGCTGCAATAGCCTGGGAGCATCTGGGATGTCCTGGATGCTGAAGGTGTGTCTCCCTTACCCACTGAGCAGAAAAGTTCAAAAAGACTTGTTTTATTTTTTTTTAATCTTCAGGAAAGATGCCCTGGTGTGTCCCTATGGACACCTGAGCAGTCCCTGTGCATCCCTGGGGGTCCCTCAGCTGCTCCCTGGCTGGCCTTCAGCTGCTGTGGGTGTGGGACATACAGCTATTGCTCTCTAGTGGCTCCTGGCCTGGGGAAGGCTGGCTCCCCCCACCCCTGGCACCGGGGATGCTCGGGTCCTGCTTCCGGTCTCCCCCACTCCGGGACACCTGGGCCCGGCATCGTGGGTGTGATCGCACCCGGCAGCAGCTTGCCCACGCCCGGAGGTGGCTCACCCACTCGGTGGCACCTTGTCCCTTCATCTCATGGGGGCTGGACCGTACCAGGAACAGCTGGCGGTGGTGTTTTGGGGTTTTTTTTGCCCAGGGTTTGGTGTGACAGACCTGGCTTGCAGCCCCCGGGCACGGCTGATGGGCACTTACACCTCGCACTGGGTTGTTTCCCAGCCTGGGAGAAGGTTTTCCCCGAGCAAGGAACCTCATGTTGGAGATTTTGGAGAATAAATGAAGTAGGGAGTTTGTCTCCAAATACTCCATAGCTTTCTTGTAATGCATTTTAAACCATTCAAGCTGGGAAGCGCGAGGCTTTGGTAAAATGCACGTACAGGAAACCCAAGAGGGAGGTAGTGAGACTGTGTGGGAGCCAGGGCCCAGCTCTGCAGCATGGCTGTGAGGCAAGAAATTGAGGCAACTAAGAGGCAAGCTGAGGGAATGGAAGGACATTTGTAAGGGGAATGGACTTTGCATAACTCCTGGGATTGAGGGAGGGTCCTCCCTGTGTGCAGGGCCTTGTGAAATGCTGGGGAATCCCCATCTGTTTTGGAGGGTTGTGGTGGGTTGACCCTGGCTGGGGGCCAGGTGCCCACCAGAGCTGCTCTATCATGTCCCTTGTTCACCAGACAGGGGAGAGAGAAAAAGTATAACAAAAAGCTTCTGGGTCGAGATAAGGACAGGGAGAGATCACTCGCTAGTTATCGTCACGAGCAAAACAGACTGAACTTAGAGAGGAAATTCACCTCATTTGTTACTAAGCGAAACAGAGTAGAGGAATGAGAAATAAAATCAAATCTGAAAACACCTGCCCCCACCCCTCCCATCTTCCCAGGCTCAACTTCACTCCTGGCTTCAACCTCTGCCCCCCCTCAGCAGCACAGGGGGACGGGGAATGGGGGTTAGGGTCAGTTCATCACACGTTGTTTCTGCCGCTTCTTCCTCCTCAGGGGGAGGACTCCTCTCGTCGTTCCCCTGCTCCAGCATGGAGGAGTCCCTCTCACGGGAGACAGTCCTTCACCAACTTCTCCAACGTGAGTCTCTCCCACGGGGTGCGGACCTTCAGGAGCAGACTGCTCCAGCGTGGGTCCCCCACGGGGTCACAAGTCCTGCCAGCAAACCTGCTCTGGCGTGGGCTCCTCTCTCCACGGGTCCACAGCTCCTGCCAGGAGCTTGCTCCAGTGTGGGCTTCCCACGGGGCCACAGCCTCCTTCAGGTGCCTCCCCCCTGCTCTGGTGTGGGGTCCTCCATGGGCTGCAGGTGGAATCTCTACACCCCCTCATCCTTCTCACAGAAGCCACCCCTGTAGCCCCCCACGCCCCCCCAGGCTACCAAAACCTTGCCATGCAAACCCAACACAGGTTGCTAACCAATTTGTGGCTGCTGATTATGTCCATTGTATAGCCCCAACCTGAAGTGAACGATGGAGTAAAGCTTGTAGTTGGCAGTGGGTGCAAGTAATATTTTATTTTCTGTCAAAATCATGTCCTTTGATTGAACTTTGTTCATTATAATCTAATTCTCATAGCAAAACACACCTCCATTCTAAAAGCTACCCACCTTTGAGGTATGAGCACCCCTCACTGGGCATGCTCCTTGAATTTCTCTAAGCATATAGGTTTAAATCGAAGCGAGAAAACTTTCTACCCATCACAATAAGGTAACCATGTGATGCAAATGTAATTTTGTAATGGTTTTGTAACCTAAGTGTATAAACGTATAAGGGATTAAAGGCTAGGTGTGCATGTTAGGAGGAGAGATCCCCCATGCACCCAGCGATGAATAAACCAATGTTGGCTTTCTAAACTGCATTTCTGTTTGGAAAGTTGTTATTGCCCTTTGAGCGGTAACAAGGGGGACCGGCATGAGTGAGGTGAGAGGTTCTGGGAGTGGAGAAATAAGCAGGGCTCCTAAGCTTCCTTTCATGGTTCTTGGCAGTTTGTCTCTCTTTTTTTTTTCCCTTTTTGAGGGCAAACACTGAGAAAAGCAACAGTCTGTGGAAACAGAGCATTTTGAAGAAAAGTATATGGTGGGAGTTAAAACTAAATCTTAACTAAAACATGCAGATACCTATTAGAGAGGTCTGTGTGGATACCAGAGCTCCTGCGAAGGAGCTCAAACACCCAACCAGCATGTTTCCAGCCAGCTGAGACCTCTGGCCACCGGTGGCCTGGGGGAGCGAGGGAGGGAGGGAGGGAGGGAGAAGTGAGTTTTCTTACCAGCTGGGGAAAAAAGGCAGTGAAGCCTATGGATGGAGACGGACTGCAGGGTCAGATGCCAAAGCAGCCTTCCTAGGGCTGCTGGTCAGACCCCTGACAAGCCCCGGTACCCTGGGAGGCAGCAGCCAGCCCTGCAGCCTGCTAGCGAAACACTTCAGCTCCAACACGGCTCCTCCTTCTGTGCTTTTCAACAGCCCTGCAGCCCCCCAGCCCCAGCCCGCTGCGCTGGTGGGCCGGGGAGCTGGAGGCATTTTCCCAGCGCTCTGATCTAACAGCACCAGTGGGACTGTTTCCAGCACGCTGCCACTGGAGGGCTTATCGGCCTCCCTCCCTATCTCCCACCACCCCGGCCTGATAAACGAGGGGCTGGTGGCAGCCGGGGGAAGCGCCCAGAGCAGGGGATGGAGCTGGGGACTGGCCAAACACAAAGGTGGCAGGGCTGGGGTGCTTCTCCTGTGAGCCCCTCCCTGTCAATGAGGATGTTGATACCTGTGACTATGGAAATCTTAAGATCAATTCAAGCAATTAGAGCCATTGCTCAATCCATGTAACCAAACAAAAGGGAAACCATTGTCACTTAGGAAACAATTAGTTGTAAGATAAGGAGCTCTGGAACAATCTCATTTTAAAGAGCTGGGCCTTGGAAGAACAGATGTGCAAAAAAAGAGAGTTACAAGGTGATCCCAAAACCGGCCTTGAGGGATAAGGTATATGTGATACCAGGAGTGAGTCTGAAGACCTCTGAGGACAGCCACCCCGAGGTGTCAACAAACATGGGGGAAAGACCTTAGCATATGCTAACGAGTTCCCAAGGAAGATCCCTGCCTGTGAGAAGCACTACTGGGAAAGATACTGAATATGTCTATGAACATAGTAGAAATACTTGCTAGTTTTGTCTTTTGGGTGTGCACCTTAGGTGGAGTTATCCCCCGTGCACCCAGCGCTGCAATAAAGAATGCCTGCTTTCTAAAACTTCCAAATAAGCCTTAGAGAGTGAACTATTTTGCCGCTTTCAGTGTGGTGGAGGGGAAGCAGCAGAGCAGGCCCTTCCCCACAGGGTAACAGAGAGCAAAGGGTCATACTGGGGAGCAACCAGCTTCCAGGCCTGGGGCAAAGGGAATGCCCAATGGAGAGGTGATGGGAGCATTGTGGGAGCAAGGAAACACATCCCCACAAAACTCAGAGGCACACCAGAGTGGCTCTAATATTTCTTGCCAGGTGGAAAGTAACTGCTGACACCTGCCTATCTTGGGCAGGAACAGGTTTTCCCTAAATTAGCCTAATTAGCAGGGCATAAAAAGCAGCTCACCTGGGGCTGTGTTCCTCTCTGCTTTGTGTTGGAGGGGTGGCTCTGAGCTGCAATAGCCTGGGAGCATCTGGGATGTCCTGGATGCTGAAGGTGTGTCTCCCTTACCCACTAAGCAGAAAAGTTCAAAAAGACTTGGGTTTTTTTTTTTTAATCTTCAGGAAAGATGCCCTGGTGTGTCCCTATGGACACCTGAGCAGTCCCTGTGCATCCCTGGGGGTCCCTCAGCTGCTCCCTGGCTGGCCTTCAGCTGCTGTGGGTGTGGGACATACAGCTATTGCTCTCTAGTGGCTCCTGGCCTGGGGAAGGCTGGCTCCCCCCACCCCTGGCACCGGGGATGCTCGGGTCCTGCTTCCGGTCTCCCCCACTCCGGGACACCCGGGCCCGGCATCGTGGGTGTGATCGCACCCGGCAGCAGCTTGCCCACGCCCGGAGGTGGCTCACCCACTCGGTGGCACCTTGTCCCTTCATCTCATGGGGGCTGGACCGTACCAGGAACAGCTGGCGGTGGTGTTTTGGGGTTTTTTTTGCCCAGGGTTTGGTGTGACAGACCCGGCTTGCAGCCCCCGGGCACGGCTGATGGGCACTTACACCTCGCACTGGGTTGTTTCCCAGCCTGGGAGAAGGTTTTCCCCGAGCAAGGAACCTCATGTTGGAGATTTTGGAGAATAAATGAAGTAGGGAGTTTGTCTCCAAATACTCCATAGCTTTCTTGTAATGCATTTTAAACCATTCAAGCTGGGAAGCGCGAGGCTTTGGTAAAACGCACGTACAGGAAACCCAAGAGGGAGGTAGTGAGACTGTGTGGGAGCCAGGGCCCAGCTCTGCAGCATGGCTGTGAGGCAAGAAATTGAGGCAACTAAGAGGCAAGCTGAGGGAATGGAAGGACATTTGTAAGGGGAATGGACTTTGCATAACTCCTGGGATTGAGGGAGGGTCCTCCCTGTGTGCAGGGCCTTGTGAAATGCTGGGGAATCCCCATCTGTTTTGGAGGGTTGTGGTGGGTTGACCCTGGCTGGGGGCCAGGTGCCCACCAGAGCTGCTCTATCATGTCCCTTGTTCACCAGACAGGGGAGAGAGAAAAAGTATAACAAAAAGCTTCTGGGTCGAGATAAGGACAGGGAGAGATCACTCGCTAGTTATCGTCACGAGCAAAACAGACTGAACTTAGAGAGGAAATTCACCTCATTTGTTACTAAGCGAAACAGAGTAGAGGAATGAGAAATAAAATCAAATCTGAAAACACCTGCCCCCACCCCTCCCATCTTCCCAGGCTCAACTTCACTCCTGGCTTCAACCTCTGCCCCCCCTCAGCAGCACAGGGGGACGGGGAATGGGGGTTAGGGTCAGTTGATCACACGTTGTTTCTGCCGCTTCTTCCTCCTCAGGGGGAGGACTCCTCTCGTCGTTCCCCTGCTCCAGCATGGAGGAGTCCCTCTCACGGGAGACAGTCCTTCACCAACTTCTCCAACGTGAGTCTCTCCCACGGGGTGCGGACCTTCAGGAGCAGACTGCTCCAGCGTGGGTCCCCCACGGGGTCACAAGTCCTGCCAGCAAACCTGCTCTGGTGTGGGCTCCTCTCTCCACGGGTCCACAGCTCCTGCCAGGAGCTTGCTCCAGTGTGGGCTTCCCACGGGGCCACAGCCTCCTTCAGGTGCCTCCCCCTGCTCTGGTGTGGGGTCCTCCATGGGCTGCAGGTGGAATCTCTACACCCCCTCATCCTTCTCACAGAAGCCACCCCTGTAGCCCCCCACGCCCCCCCAGGCTACCAAAACCTTGCCATGCAAACCCAACACAGGTTGCTAACCAATTTGTGGCTGCTGATTATGTCCATTGTATAGCCCCAACCTGAAGTGAACGATGGAGTAAAGCTTGTAGTTGGCAGTGGGTGCAAGTAATATTTTATTTTCTGTCAAAATCATGTCCTTTGATTGAACTTTGTTCATTATAATCTAATTCTAATAGCAAAACACACCTCCATTCTAAAAGCTACCCACCTTTGAGGTATGAGCACCCCTCACTGGGCATGCTCCTTGAATTTCTCTAAGCATATAGGTTTAAATCGAAGCGAGAAAACTTTCTACCCATCACAATAAGGTAACCATGTGATGCAAATGTAATTTTGTAATGGTTTTGTAACCTAAGTGTATAAACGTATAAGGGATTAAAGGCTAGGTGTGCATGTTAGGAGGAGAGATCCCCCATGCACCCAGCGATGAATAAACCAATGTTGGCTTTCTAAACTGCATTTCTGTTTGGAAAGTTGTTATTGCCCTTTGAGCGGTAACAAGGGGGACCGGCATGAGTGAGGTGAGAGGTTCTGGGAGTGGAGAAATAAGCAGGGCTCCTAAGCTTCCTTTCATGGTTCTTGGCAGTTTGTCTCTCTTTTTTTTTTCCCTTTTTGAGGGCAAACACTGAGAAAAGCAACAGTCTGTGGAAACAGAGCATTTTGAAGAAAAGTATATGGTGGGAGTTAAAACTAAATCTTAACTAAAACATGCAGATACCTATTAGAGAGGTCTGTGTGGATACCAGAGCTCCTGCGAAGGAGCTCAAACACCCAACCAGCATGTTTCCAGCCAGCTGAGACCTCTGGCCACCGGTGGCCTGGGGGAGCGAGGGAGGGAGGGAGGGAGGGAGAAGTGAGTTTTCTTACCAGCTGGGGAAAAAAGGCAGTGAAGCCTATGGATGGAGACGGACTGCAGGGTCAGATGCCAAAGCAGCCTTCCTAGGGCTGCTGGTCAGACCCCTGACAAGCCCCGGTACCCTGGGAGGCAGCAGCCAGCCCTGCAGCCTGCTAGCGAAACACTTCAGCTCCAACACGGCTCCTCCTTCTGTGCTTTTCAACAGCCCTGCAGCCCCCCAGCCCCAGCCCGCTGCGCTGGTGGGCCGGGGAGCTGGAGGCATTTTCCCAGCGCTCTGATCTAACAGCACCAGTGGGACTGTTTCCAGCACGCTGCCACTGGAGGGCTTATCGGCCTCCCTCCCTATCTCCCACCACCCCGGCCTGATAAACGAGGGGCTGGTGGCAGCCGGGGGAAGCGCCCAGAGCAGGGGCTGGAGCTGGGGACTGGCCAAACACAAAGGTGGCAGGGCTGGGGTGCTTCTCCTGTGAGCCCCTCCCTGTCAATGAGGATGTTGATACCTGTGACTATGGAAATCTTAAGATCAATTCAAGCAATTAGAGCCATTGCTCAATCCATGTAACCAAACAAAAGGGAAACCATTGTCACTTAGGAAACAATTAGTTGTAAGCTAAGGAGCTCTGGAACAATCTCATTTTAAAGAGCTGGGCCTTGGAAGAACAGATGTGCAAAAAAAGAGAGTTACAAGGTGATCCCAAAACCGGCCTTGAGGGATAAGGTATATGTGATACCAGGAGTGATTCTGAAGACCTCTGAGGACAGCCACCCCGAGGTGTCAACAAACATGGGGGAAAGACCTTAGCATATGCTAACGAGTTCCCAAGGAAGATCCCTGCCTGTGAGAAGCACTACTGGGAAAGATACTGAATATGTCTATGAACATAGTAGAAATACTTGCTAGTTTTGTCTTTTGGGTGTGCACCTTAGGTGGAGTTATCCCCCGTGCACCCAGCGCTGCAATAAAGAATGCCTGCTTTCTAAAACTTCCAAATAAGTCTTAGAGAGTGAACTATTTTGCCGCTTTCAGTGTGGTGGAGGGGAAGCAGCAGAGCAGGCCCTTCCCCACAGGGTAACAGAGAGCAAAGGGTCATACTGGGGAGCAACCAGCTTCCAGGCCTGGGGCAAAGGGAATGCCCAATGGAGAGGTGATGGGAGCATTGTGGGAGCAAGGAAACACATCCCCACAAAACTCAGAGGCACACCAGAGTGGCTCTAATATTTCTTGCCAGGTGGAAAGTAACTGCTGACACCTGCCTATCTTGGGCAGGAACAGGTTTTCCCTAAATTAGCCTAATTAGCAGGGCATAAAAAGCAGCTCACCTGGGGCTGTGTCTCTCTCTGCTTTGTGTTGGAGGGGTGGCTCTGAGCTGCAATAGCCTGGGAGCATCTGGGATGTCCTGGATGCTGAAGGTGTGTCTCCCTTACCCACTAAGCAGAAAAGTTCAAAAAGACTTGGGTTTTTTTTTTTTAATCTTCAGGAAAGATGCCCTGGTGTGTCCCTATGGACACCTGAGCAGTCCCTGTGCATCCCTGGGGGTCCCTCAGCTGCTCCCTGGCTGGCCTTCAGCTGCTGTGGGTGTGGGACATACAGCTATTGCTCTCTAGTGGCTCCTGGCCTGGGGAAGGCTGGCTCCCCCCACCCCTGGCACCGGGGATGCTCGGGTCCTGCTTCCGGTCTCCCCCACTCCGGGACACCTGGGCCCGGCATCGTGGGTGTGATCGCACCCGGCAGCAGCTTGCCCACGCCCGGAGGTGGCTCACCCACTCGGTGGCACCTTGTCCCTTCATCTCATGGGGGCTGGACCGTACCAGGAACAGCTGGCGGTGGTGTTTTGGGGTTTTTTTTGCCCAGGGTTTGGTGTGACAGACCCGGCTTGCAGCCCCCGGGCACGGCTGATGGGCACTTACACCTCGCACTGGGTTGTTTCCCAGCCTGGGAGAAGGTTTTCCCCGAGCAAGGAACCTCATGTTGGAGATTTTGGAGAATAAATGAAGTAGGGAGTTTGTCTCCAAATACTCCATAGCTTTCTTGTAATGCATTTTAAACCATTCAAGCTGAGAAGCGCGAGGCTTTGGTAAAACGCACGTACAGGAAACCCAAGAGGGAGGTAGTGAGACTGTGTGGGAGCCAGGGCCCAGCTCTGCAGCATGGCTGTGAGGCAAGAAATTGAGGCAACTAAGAGGCAAGCTGAGGGAATGGAAGGACATTTGTAAGGGGAATGGACTTTGCATAACTCCTGGGATTGAGGGAGGGTCCTCCCTGTGTGCAGGGCCTTGTGAAATGCAGGGGAATCCCCATCTGTTTTGGAGGGTTGTGGTGGGTTGACCCTGGCTGGGGGCCAGGTGCCCACCAGAGCTGCTCTATCATGTCCCTTGTTCACCAGACAGGGGAGAGAGAAAAAGTATAACAAAAAGCTTCTGGGTCGAGATAAGGACAGGGAGAGATCACTCGCTAGTTATCGTCACGAGCAAAACAGACTGAACTTAGAGAGGAAATTCACCTCATTTGTTACTAAGCGAAACAGAGTAGAGGAATGAGAAATAAAATCAAATCTGAAAACACCTGCCCCCACCCCTCCCATCTTCCCAGGCTCAACTTCACTCCTGGCTTCAACCTCTGCCCCCCCTCAGCAGCACAGGGGGACGGGGAATGGGGGTTAGGGTCAGTTCATCACACGTTGTTTCTGCCGCTTCTTCCTCCTCAGGGGGAGGACTCCTCTCGTCGTTCCCCTGCTCCAGCATGGAGGAGTCCCTCTCACGGGAGACAGTCCTTCACCAACTTCTCCAACGTGAGTCTCTCCCACGGGGTGCGGACCTTCAGGAGCAGACTGCTCCAGCGTGGGTCCCCCACGGGGTCACAAGTCCTGCCAGCAAACCTGCTCTGGCGTGGGCTCCTCTCTCCACGGGTCCACAGCTCCTGCCAGGAGCTTGCTCCAGTGTGGGCTTCCCACGGGGCCACAGCCTCCTTCAGGTGCCTCCCCCTGCTCTGGTGTGGGGTCCTCCATGGGCTGCAGGTGGAATCTCTACACCCCCTCATCCTTCTCACAGAAGCCACCCCTGTAGCCCCCCACGCCCCCCCAGGCTACCAAAACCTTGCCATGCAAACCCAACACAGGTTGCTAACCAATTTGTGGCTGCTGATTATGTCCATTGTATAGCCCCAACCTGAAGTGAACGATGGAGTAAAGCTTGTAGTTGGCAGTGGGTGCAAGTAATATTTTATTTTCTGTCAAAATCATGTCCTTTGATTGAACTTTGTTCATTATAATCTAATTCTCATAGCAAAACACACCTCCATTCTAAAAGCTACCCACCTTTGAGGTATGAGCACCCCTCACTGGGCATGCTCCTTGAATTTCTCTAAGCATATAGGTTTAAATCGAAGCGAGAAAACTTTCTACCCATCACAATAAGGTAACCATGTGATGCAAATGTAATTTTGTAATGGTTTTGTAACCTAAGTGTATAAACGTATAAGGGATTAAAGGCTAGGTGTGCATGTTAGGAGGAGAGATCCCCCATGCACCCAGCGATGAATAAACCAATGTTGGCTTTCTAAACTGCATTTCTGTTTGGAAAGTTGTTATTGCCCTTTGAGCGGTAACAAGGGGGACCGGCATGAGTGAGGTGAGAGGTTCTGGGAGTGGAGAAATAAGCAGGGCTCCTAAGCTTCCTTTCATGGTTCTTGGCAGTTTGTCTCTCTTTTTTTTTTCCCTTTTTGAGGGCAAACACTGAGAAAAGCAACAGTCTGTGGAAACAGAGCATTTTGAAGAAAAGTATATGGTGGGAGTTAAAACTAAATCTTAACTAAAACATGCAGATACCTATTAGAGAGGTCTGTGTGGATACCAGAGCTCCTTCGCAGGAGCTCAAACACCCAACCAGCATGTTTCCAGCCAGCTGAGACCTCTGGCCACCGGTGGCCTGGGGGAGCGAGGGAGGGAGGGAGGGAGGGAGAAGTGAGTTTTCTTACCAGCTGGGGAAAAAAGGCAGTGAAGCCTATGGATGGAGACGGACTGCAGGGTCAGATGCCAAAGCAGCCTTCCTAGGGCTGCTGGTCAGACCCCTGACAAGCCCCGGTACCCTGGGAGGCAGCAGCCAGCCCTGCAGCCTGCTAGCGAAACACTTCAGCTCCAACACGGCTCCTCCTTCTGTGCTTTTCAACAGCCCTGCAGCCCCCCAGCCCCAGCCCGCTGCGCTGGTGGGCCGGGGAGCTGGAGGCATTTTCCCAGCGCTCTGATCTAACAGCACCAGTGGGACTGTTTCCAGCACGCTGCCACTGGAGGGCTTATCGGCCTCCCTCCCTATCTCCCACCACCCCGGCCTGATAAACGAGGGGCTGGTGGCAGCCGGGGGAAGCGCCCAGAGCAGGGGATGGAGCTGGGGACTGGCCAAACACAAAGGTGGCAGGGCTGGGGTGCTTCTCCTGTGAGCCCCTCCCTGTCAATGAGAATGTTGATACCTGTGACTATGGAAATCTTAAGATCAATTCAAGCAATTAGAGCCATTGCTCAATCCATGTAACCAAACAAAAGGGAAACCATTGTCACTTAGGAAACAATTAGTTGTAAGCTAAGGAGCTCTGGAACAATCTCATTTTAAAGAGCTGGGCCTTGGAAGAACAGATGTGCAAAAAAAGATAAGAGAGTTACAAGGTGATCCCAAAACCGGCCTTGAGGGATAAGGTATATGTGATACCAGGAGTGAGTCTGAAGACCTCTGAGGACAGCCACCCCGAGGTGTCAACAAACATGGGGGAAAGACCTTAGCATATGCTAACGAGTTCCCAAGGAAGATCCCTGCCTGTGAGAAGCACTACTGGGAAAGATACTGAATATGTCTATGAACATAGTAGAAATACTTGCTAGTTTTGTCTTTTGGGTGTGCACCTTAGGTGGAGTTATCCCCCGTGCACCCAGCGCTGCAATAAAGAATGCCTGCTTTCTAAAACTTCCAAATAAGTCTTAGAGAGTGAACTATTTTGCCGCTTTCAGTGTGGTGGAGGGGAAGCAGCAGAGCAGGCCCTTCCCCACAGGGTAACAGAGAGCAAAGGGTCATACTGGGGAGCAACCAGCTTCCAGGCCCGGGGCAAAGGGAATGCCCAATGGAGAGGTGATGGGAGCATTGTGGGAGCAAGGAAACACATCCCCACAAAACTCAGAGGCACACCAGAGTGGCTCTAATATTTCTTGCCAGGTGGAAAGTAACTGCTGACACCTGCCTATCTTGGGCAGGAACAGGTTTTCCCTAAATTAGCCTAATTAGCAGGGCATAAAAAGCAGCTCACCTGGGGCTGTGTTCCTCTCTGCTTTGTGTTGGAGGGGTGGCTCTGAGCTGCAATAGCCTGGGAGCATCTGGGATGTCCTGGATGCTGAAGGTGTGTCTCCCTTACCCACTGAGCAGAAAAGTTCAAAAAGACTTGTTTTATTTTTTTTTAATCTTCAGGAAAGATGCCCTGGTGTGTCCCTATGGACACCTGAGCAGTCCCTGTGCATCCCTGGGGGTCCCTCAGCTGCTCCCTGGCTGGCCTTCAGCTGCTGTGGGTGTGGGACATACAGCTATTGCTCTCTAGTGGCTCCTGGCCTGGGGAAGGCTGGCTCCCCCCACCCCTGGCACCGGGGATGCTCGGGTCCTGCTTCCGGTCTCCCCCACTCCGGGACACCCGGGCCCGGCATCGTGGGTGTGATCGCACCCGGCAGCAGCTTGCCCACGCCCGGAGGTGGCTCACCCACTCGGTGGCACCTTGTCCCTTCGTCTCATGGGGGCTGGACCGTACCAGGAACAGCTGGTGGTGGTGTTTTGGGGTTTTTTTTGCCCAGGGTTTGGTGTGACAGAGCTGGCTTGCAGCCCCCGGGCACGGCTGATGGGCACTTACACCTCGCACTGGGTTGTTTCCCAGCCTGGGAGAAGGTTTTCCCCGAGCAAGGAACCTCATGTTGGAGATTTTGGAGAATAAATGAAGTAGGGAGTTTGTCTCCAAATACTCCATAGCTTTCTTGTAATGCATTTTAAACCATTCAAGCTGGGAAGCGCGAGGCTTTGGTAAAATGCACGTACAGGAAACCCAAGAGGGAGGTAGTGAGACTGTGTGGGAGCCAGGGCCCAGCTCTGCAGCATGGCTGTGAGGCAAGAAATTGAGGCAACTAAGAGGCAAGCTGAGGGAATGGAAGGACATTTGTAAGGGGAATGGACTTTGCATAACTCCTGGGATTGAGGGAGGGTCCTCCCTGTGTGCAGGGCCTTGTGAAATGCTGGGGAATCCCCATCTGTTTTGGAGGGTTGTGGTGGGTTGACCCTGGCTGGGGGCCAGGTGCCCACCAGAGCTGCTCTATCATGTCCCTTGTTCACCAGACAGGGGAGAGAGAAAAAGTCTAACAAAAAGCTTCTGGGTCGAGATAAGGACAGGGAGAGATCACTCGCTAGTTATCGTCACGAGCAAAATAGACTGAACTTAGAGAGGAAATTCACCTCATTTGTTACTAAGCGAAACAGAGTAGAGGAATGAGAAATAAAATCAAATCTGAAAACACCTGCCCCCACCCCTCCCATCTTCCCAGGCTCAACTTCACTCCTGGCTTCAACCTCTGCCCCCCCTCAGCAGCACAGGGGGACGGGGAATGGGGGTTAGGGTCAGTTCATCACACGTTGTTTCTGCCGCTTCTTCCTCCTCAGGGGGAGGACTCCTCTCGTCGTTGCCCTGCTCCAGCATGGAGGAGTCCCTCTCAAGGGAGACAGTCCTTCACCAACTTCTCCAACGTGAGTCTCTCCCACGGGGTGCGGACCTTCAGGAGCAGACTGCTCCAGCGTGGGTCCCCCACGGGGTCACAAGTCCTGCCAGCAAACCTGCTCTGGCGTGGGCTCCTCTCTCCACGGGTCCACAGCTCCTGCCAGGAGCTTGCTCCAGTGTGGGCTTCCCACGGGGCCACAGCCTCCTTCAGGTGCCTCCCCCTGCTCTGGTGTGGGGTCCTCCATGGGCTGCAGGTGGAATCTCTACACCCCCTCATCCTTCTCACAGAAGCCACCCCTGTAGCCCCCCACGCCCCCCCAGGCTACCAAAACCTTGCCATGCAAACCCAACACAGGTTGCTAACCAATTTGTGGCTGCTGATTATGTCCATTGTATAGCCCCAACCTGAAGTGAACGATGGAGTAAAGCTTGTAGTTGGCAGTGGGTGCAAGTAATATTTTATTTTCTGTCAAAATCATGTCCTTTGATTGAACTTTGTTCATTATAATCTAATTCTAATAGCAAAACACACCTCCATTCTAAAAGCTACCCACCTTTGAGGTATGAGCACCCCTCACTGGGCATGCTCCTTGAATTTCTCTAAGCATATAGGTTTAAATCGAAGCGAGAAAACTTTCTACCCATCACAATAAGGTAACCATGTGATGCAAATGTAATTTTGTAATGGTTTTGTAACCTAAGTGTATAAACGTATAAGGGATTAAAGGCTAGGTGTGCATGTTAGGAGGAGAGATCCCCCATGCACCCAGCGATGAATAAACCAATGTTGGCTTTCTAAACTGCATTTCTGTTTGGAAAGTTGTTATTGCCCTTTGAGCGGTAACAAGGGGGACCGGCATGAGTGAGGTGAGAGGTTCTGGGAGTGGAGAAATAAGCAGGGCTCCTAAGCTTCCTTTCATGGTTCTTGGCAGTTTGTCTCTCTTTTTTTTTTCCCTTTTTGAGGGCAAACACTGAGAAAAGCAACAGTCTGTGGAAACACAGCATTTTGAAGAAAAGTATATGGTGGGAGTTAAAACTAAATCTTAAAACTAAAACGTGCAGATACCTATTACTGGAAGAGATCCTCTTTCTGCAACTTGTGGAACTAGGTTTTCAGTTGGGAGGCGGGTGAGTCCACTTTCTGCAGGAAGGAGGGGTTTCCTCACCTGAGGGAGTGGGTGATTTTGCCTGGGTTTGGAGCAGCTTGGGCGCTCCCTCCCCCCCTTGCTCTGTGTGACTGGAAGGCTCCAGCTGGGCATACCACTTGTAACCTGTTCCTGGTGGGACTCCCCCAGGGGTGGGGTGCTGCCAGTACAGGCCTCAGGGCATTAAAGGGCCCTCCTAGGGTGAGGGATTGTTGCCGGAGCATTCTTTCAGCCTCCTGCAAGGCTAGACTGACCACAAAGAGGCCTTTCTCCCAGACCCAGTATCGCTTTTCTGCAGCTTTGAAGCTGCCTGAGTGAAACCCTCCGTTGCACGCTGCCACACGTGTAGAGATGCCCCAGGAAGGGCAAAACCCCGTTCCATCTGGAGCGGATCTGTGGGGTGTGCTGGGCCCAAAGCTTGCTATGCCCCTGCTTCAAAACCCAGTAATTTTGGGGCTTCCTCATGAAGAGGGGTCCAATCCCAGGAAGCTCTTTTGCACGTTAGATCGTACAGGGGACGAGCTGTGGCAGAGAAATCTGGACTGTGCTTCCTCCAGCATACCAGCAAGCCTAGGGTATGTTGCAGCTCCTTTTTGTTTTCTGGGCTTTCTCTCTGTTGTAAGGTGGCCAAGGTTTTGTTGGAATACACACGGCTCCTCCTTTCCACCAGCTGCCTAAGAACTTCACCTCAGCGGAGGGGAGTTGTACCTTTTCTGCCGGAACCTGAAGTTCTCAACTTTCCAGGTGAGTAATTCTTTTCCTTTTGGGTTTGTCCCACTGCAGTGGCATGGGACCCCCCCCCGATATATCATCAATGTCTTGGTACGTTTTAACTCCTGAATCCAAAAAATTTCACTCAATAGCCAATGTGACTATTAAGCAGGTATCCTTTATTGCAGCGCTGGGAGTCGCACGGGGATATTTCCACGAGTGTGCGTCTCGACGAGGCACAAATTGTACGTGATTTATATTACAAAGAGTTACATATTCATCAGGTTTCCGATAAATTTAGTACATATTCATTATTATTCCGGGAACTCCTGAATATATGCTAATGTCCTGATACGCCTGCGCAGTTTCTTTCTCAGGTGGTCGTCAGGGGTCGTCCTCCTCAAATCTTCCTCTTTCTCCTCTTCTTCAGCGTACACAGTTGGGTGACCTCTTCTTCATGATCTCCGTTTTGCAAGCTCAGCAACCTCGTTATCTGTCCTGCCTGGATGGTCCCAGGCTTGTTGGCATATTGGGCCCCCTTTATCAGGTTGCCTCAAACTTTGTGTCTTTTTTCTAGTTCATACCCAAGGACTGTTCCCTAATTTACGGCTTCTCTTATCCAATTTCTACATTCCAACTCTTTTACTAATTGTTTTCTTTCGTACTGGAGCATGAGAGAGGCGAAGCCTGAGTTTGTGGGGCCTGACTCAAGTGTTGCCAAGTTATATGTTGTGTTTTAAAATTGGTCTAGGCTAATTAGTTTCCCTAATTCATTCCTTTTTGAAAATCAGAGGCTGTGTTTCCATTGCCGTGGAGTGAAAAAGTCACACGAGTGCCTTGGTATCAAGACACCCACCTCAGCATAGTTGTGGGGTTCTCCTGTGCATAACTTCACCTGCTTCCTAGTAGACACGGTGCTGCCCAAGCTCGGGGGTTTCCAGTGCTCAACCCAGCTTGGCCTGAGCCACATCAGGAGTTTCTACCCTGTGCAGCAAGAATTTCAGAAACTTAGGACAAAGCGTTCCGTCCCTGCTGTTCTGCTCACACATACCTTGGTGTAAGAGAGATTGGTAATTGGCAAGGAAAGAATTCCTTGTTGATTTGAGAAATCTCCAAGTGACCCACAGAGAACCCAGTCATCTGGAGGGTACGTCCCTACTGAGCACGTGGCCTGTGGACTGAGCTGCGAGATAGGGAAGCTCCTGATGTCGGCTTCAAAGCAAGCCTCCTCCATCTGGTTTTGCTCCAGGTGGCTGCTTGGTTGCCATTTGTTTTCAAAAGACACTAGCACTGGGAATTCAGCTTGGGGGCTTGGAGAGGGAGAGAAGAAGCAAGCATGTCTTTCCCAAGGGCAACTGCTTGGTGCTGGGAAGGACACCCCTCTGTAGCAGCGTCAGCGTAGCTTCCGGGTGATGCAAAGCCGAGAGGATCTCCCAAGTCAGTGCTGCAGGAACGTGGCAGTTTGAGGACCGACTGTGTTACAGCTCTTCTTTTGCATATCACTGTTGCTCAGGCAGGGTGAGAGCTTTGGTTTCCATTCCTGTTATCTCCAGGAGGAGATGGCCATGGGAACCACCTCTGCTTATGCAGTTCTGTGCAAAACAAGTCTGTGACATGAGAAGAAAGATTTGGAAGACTTTTTTACTGCCTTCCAAATGATTTTGCACACTCAAGTAAAAGAAAATCCTCTCAGTTACTGAGATTGAATTAACTTTTTATTTTCCCTCTCCTTCAGGCCCATCCGAGGAAAATGGAGGAACAAATTGTATGGGGGACATTTGGGAGTTGAGAGGGTGTAGATGTGAGATTTCAAGTAGTTTGTGCGTGGCAATAGTGAGAGAGCCTGTATTGTTCCATTGCATTTAGGGCTAACTGCCTGCTGCTGATCCTCCCTCAGCTCTCTCAGACGCACATCAGTCTGTACAGCCTTAGCACATATGTTGGAGAAAGAACAGAGGGTGCAGAAAATTAGCAGAATGAGCTTTTTTTAACACCTTCATTGTATCATATTGCACTGCAGCCTTAAAATCAGGGTTAGCGAGAACGTTTTTCTCCAGCTGCAAGCTTTAAGCAAATACTGATAAGTGATATAAATGAGCAATATCAGGGCAGCAAGTAAGGTCTTTTAAATCTTTTAAATTGTTGTGGGGTTTTTTTCTTTGAATCGCTTTAAGACTTGAGTTACAGTAAGGCAGTTTCTCATCTGCTCTGCCAGTCAGCACAGTAAGCTTATCTGAACATCCCACTATTAGCCCAACTGAGCTACATGAATGTCACATTTGCAGTCGGTGCTGCCATTTCATTGGACTGTTTTACTGTTTTACAGCATAGCTCTGCTCTGAAAATGTTAGAGACTATAGCTAAACACTGAGAGAAGCTAATGGATGCTGTGTGCTTTTTTCCAACTTAAAGAGCATGGACAAGTTCAGAAATTTTGGATAGAGATGATATGAAGATGAATTAAGAACATAAATGAATTCAGGTGGAATTTCTCTGTATCTGCTAAAATGCTGCCTTTCTTCTTCCCCTTGAGGTATAGTGGAAGACTGTTCTCTAAGTACTGGAGACCTTGAGCGTGAACGGTATCTTCTGGATGGGGGTGCCCTTGCCCTTGAACGGTGATAACCATCTGACCTTGACCTGCAACGATTGTTACGACTCTTGGATACGGTGGCGATCGCGAGTGGGAATGACTAAATGAGTGAGAGCAGGAGGCAGTGTGGGAGAAGCACTGCAGGGAGACTTGGACCTTAAAGAAACCCAAACAAACCGACGAAAACAATAGAGGAAGTTAATTCAAACCAGTCACTGGGCTGGGAAAGAAGGCCTAAATCTTGGGGGACGTCAAGTCTGGTGGCCTCCTGGAGAAGAAACAATTACCGTGAGAGATTTGGTGCTTCTAGACAACAGTGCCTGCCTGGAGTCTGGTCGTCAAAAACCTTTGCAGAAAGGTATGTTGTGAAGGAGCACCAAAAGAGCTTGCTAGTGACTCACACCAAAGGAACTCACTCGGGGGGAAGACTGCTGCAGGAATTGTGGGCTGGCTGGTGTCAGGTGTTTCAAAGGTGCTATGCGGCCACAGCACCACTTTGCATGGCAGAAGGTGACGTGGTAACTTTTGGTAGGCTGATGACAGGGGTGAGACAGACCAGCTGTTGGATGCATATTTGGCCTTTCCCAGGTCTAGAGCAGCAGCAGCAGCAGCAGCAGCAAGCTGTAAGGCATGACAGCTTGGGAACGACTGCTCTGAGTTCTGCGTCAGGTTTTGCCACCAGGAGCATCTCATGACACTTGTCTCACCCCTGCCTCAGCATCCAGGGCCACCTTGGCCCCAAGTGTCACTGAATGGACAGGCAGCCTTGTGCCGGGTACCGCTGCAAGGCTGGGAAGTGGCAGTAACTCCTGCCCCTAGTCCTGCCCCAAATTCAGCCTCATGGCTATTCCCTGTCTCTCGCAGGTCCTTTGCAATCTACAGCACATGGGCAAGCAGCCTGAAGCACAACGCCCGACGCACAAAGCCTGGCTGTCTTCCTGCCGCCACTGGAGTCCCTTCCTGCGAGTGAGCTGCTCGCCCTCTTCTTTCTCTGCTCTGGATCTGCCACCACGAACTGAAGGGCCACTGGAGCTGGGGGGTCTACAGCCCTGATTTACCATTCCAGAGGTAAGGAGAGAAAGTGACCGTCCGAGGGTTTCATGGGGATGGGAGAGCAGAGCTAAAGGTAAAAATAGATTTCCTCTGATTTCCAATATAACCTACAAGTAATCCACAGAACATCAGATCATCCTTTCACCTTTGGCTAATAAGAAAGCCTTGTCACCTCTTGATCATCTGCTGCCATTTTTTCCCCCTTTTCTCCTGGCAAAACTTGTCAAATTCACTTTCCTCTAACCTGTTCATGGTTTTGGTCAATCTGCTTGCTCTGAGGAATCTATTTCATGGACAAACTCTAACCAGTTCTGCTCAGCATGAACTTCCAGAGTGCAGCCTGGAAACTGGTGACAACCCACTGACTTCAGTGCTAGAAAACTATTTTCTTGGACTTCATGCTTTTCATATGCAGCAGTAAAGTAAGAAAGTATAAATTCCTGAGGTGGCCGTAGCATTGTTGTTGCTCAAGCGTGTATTGCACATGGTAATGCACCTTTCTTGGATTTTGGTTGTTCAGATGAGGCGCCTCCAGCCTTTCTCTTTCTCCTTGGCACAGCTGAATTTCTCCTGTCAAAAGGAACAGGGCTGTATTGAGGGAGGAGGTTGAATTTCTTCTCAAATGCTTCTTCCAACTGTGCTAAGCTAAAGGGCAGGCAAAGCCAATCCAATTAAATGTAACTCCATTTCTGTAGAAAAAAAAATAATATCTTGTTTAGGAGAGTGTGTGCCTATATACATTCCTGTCTCCCTAATGTAGAGAGAGAGGGAAAGAGATAAGCGCGCACACATGATAAACATCATACTGTGAACCCAAGTTTGGGAGGAGAATGTACACTCCAGCTTCTGCATTTGTAACTCAGTACAAATTGATTAGTTGCGTATATTAAAATTAGAAAAAAATACAGAAATGGGTTTCACGCTGGGGACATTTAGCTCTGTTTGCTGCACAGATTGGTACAGGAGCTGTGTCTGCTGTGTGAGGGGAAGGAAAACAAGACCATAAAGAAACCAACCAATAACATGGTTTGTAAAACCTGACATGAAAGTCCTAACATTGGAATGGAAACAATAACAATTCAAAGCAGAGGAATCCGAGTGTCCCAGAACAGTAGCTTGTTTCCCACTTCTCTTACCCAGCAGAGAGATGCATCAGCCCCAGTGCGTGAGGATTTACAAGCGGTGACTCAGACTGCAGCGTGGGGCTCTGCAGGGCTACAGCCCCCTCTCCCTCCGGTGCTGCTTTGCCAGCACCCGTTTCTCCTGACTTTTGTGGTACCCACCCCACGGATAGATTTTCACTGGGCTTTTTGTCCTGCCGCTGTCACCGAAATCCGGGAATAAACCTCGTAACACCAATGTAGTGTTAAAAGGCAGGCATTCTTTATTGCAGCGCTGGATGCACGGGGGATAGCTCCACCCAACGTGCATGCCAGGTGATCACCAACACACAGGTTATATAGAATCAAAATATACATATTCATTATATTTCCAAGAAAAGGCAGTCCTATGATAATCATTTCTGGGAAATCTTTTCCATATTCTCCTCCCCGTCACGCATGCTCAGTGATTTGAGTCGGTGGTCCTCAAGGGTCTCTGGTGGTCGTCAGTGGTCTTGCACCTGTGTCTGCTGGATGACCTCCTTCATGCAGGCATGCGCAGTACCCTTGTTGTAGGTGCATCTACCCATAGCAACTTACTTTATAAGATTAATATTCCCGGGCCTATTGTCCGGTTGGGTAGGGACTGTACAAGGAACATAGCAGCATTGTATCTTGCCATGGTCAGTTAGCTTCATTACCTATTACCTTGGTTACAAACTAATTTTCCCAATCTGATTCTATAGCTACCTTATAACTTTAAGTTACAAATATAATCAAATCATCCTAACTTTTATATAATCAACTTTTGATTGCTTTGTCAAAATATATGTGACATTTCCCCCCTTTGAAAGTTTTGAAAATTATTTCAATACTTTCACTATACTAATCATTTTCTATGTTGGAGGAAACTCTGGGATTGCTTGTCTCTTTTGCTGTTCTGCAACAGCTTGGACGATCATATGAGTGAAAGAAGCTTCACGAGTAATTTGCTTTTTCAGATATGTTAACCGATTCATCATTTTCCAGGCTAATACATACAATATTGCTGACAAGGTCAAACTGATCAAAACCAATATTAAGAGAATCACGATGGGGTGACACAACTTGTTTAGGATGCCTGTAGCAGTAGGTGACCATCCAAAAAGTGTGTCCCACCATCTAAGTTCTGCATCTCTCTGCACTCTTTCAAAAACTCGGTGTATTTTTTTCACATTGTGATGAACAGTTATTAGGGGTTTTTTGTCCGTTTTCCCTAATTTTTTTCAGAATTGCAATCAAATCCTTGTGTTGTAATAATTGTTTTACTAAAGTGAGATTCATTCCAATGGGTATGGGTAATAATTCATGAATCAACATGTAATTGGACTGCAAAAGTTGGTGAGATGTGACTGGGGTCGAATAAGAAAAGTCACATTGATCAATCGTAGTAAAATTACAAACACAAAAATTTGAATGATTTTTAATCTCTACGACTACCTTATCTACATATAAAGAATCACAAACAGTCCTCAAACATACACAGCCCTTACCAATATATATAATAACTGTTTTAGGGTTCTCGTTAGGATGAACCTCAAAATGGCAAATATTTTGTTCAGTATCCAGGCAAATATCTTGTGCCTCAATTGCATTACCTTCACAGACAAATCCTTGTTGTTCTCGCACGATGTAAGATTCCAAATTAACAGTTTGCCATTTTTCATTCATCTTTTGGGCCCATACTCTATGCTCGGAAGGCTAGAGTATAGTTCCGTTGTGGTTCAACCCTAATGCCCCAATGGGATAAATTGAGTATATAGTAGCATTAGATATAGTGAGCACAAAAGTTGTAGCTGTGTTTGTAACGGGATCCTAAGTAAAGTTTACCAGGCTCCACCAGGACTGGAGTTCTTTCTCAAAATCAGTAGCACTGTCCCAAACTATTTTCCTAATTTCAGTGGGAAGAGTGCCGCCTTCACCTTCTCTTATAATTGAGGCGGCTACCGACTGCATCCATAATTGAGCCTGGATACAACTAAGAGCCAAAGAGAGGTTATTCTGGACCACCCCAAGTGCGTCTGTAACTAATTTGTGGTCCCTTACATTTACTCTTTCCCATGTTGGTAATATATTTGACAACAGCCACTGGTTAGTTCCTAAAGCCAATAAAGAAGATTGTAAGGGTTGTTGTAATTTAGCCAAATCACTAATTGAGGCAGCCAGTTTGTTCATTATTACTTCTGAATCAATGCTATTTAAAACTCCCAATCCTGTTCCCAAAACACCGGTCAAGTCTCTCCGTGTCCTTTTCATAGTAAGAGTTCGTTTCTGCAGCCAGGTGGTCCATCCCTCATATGAAATTTTTAAGAAAGGTGAACAAGCTGGTTGAATATCTGAAACATTGTTTTGCATTGACAATTCCACTTGTTTGAGAGACCATGCCGGGTTAAACAACATTTGTTGCAAGCCTGTATTTCTAATCACATACGGTCCAATTTCAAAGATTTTCGAATTAAGCGCAACAATTGGTTGGGTAGTAGGTATTATGACGTCTATTTTAAGTTCTCCCCAGTATTTGGTGTTATTTTTACCACATATTACTTTATGGGAGTATTGTACAGCAGTCAAATTTAACCAAGAGTCTAAATTTTGATTTTTACACAAAATCGGGCCATGTGGTCCAATTTCATAACTGTTTATAGGTTCAATGCGAGATTCAGTGATTAATCTGCCTCTTATTGTGATGTCATTTCCTTGTGGTACCATAAAAGAGGGGGTGACTTCACCTTTACTAGTTAACGTAAAGAGAGTATCTGTATCAGCGTGCGTGACTACTGCAACAAGCATCACTAGGGGTTTAGTTACAGCATTTATTTGGAATTTAAATGTAAGGCCTAATAGTCCTCCTGTCAATGGATTAGGTCGCCAATCGCACACCACATCAACTGGTTTAGTTAAAGTAAAATTATGCCAACAATCTCCTTGTTCCTTAATACAGGATTTGGTGATTTCAACATTATTGGTACTAGGGCCTAAGGAGTAGTTACCGACATTCTGTTGACAGCAACACGTAATGAGAGAATTTTGCTTGTTACATTTCCATTCAGTGGTGGGACAGAGTCTCATTGTAATATTAGAACTAGGGTCTAATAGATTTCCGGAGATGGTAATTGAGGAAGCTTTCTCATGAAGAGATCCTTCCATCTTTCTACATCCTACTTGAATTCTTTCTCCAATTGTTCCAGTTAAGACACGGACCCAGTCCTTTCTGTCCCGTTCCCACTCAGGTGGGTGGTAAACTTCAGATTCATGCATTACTACAGTGGCTAAATTTGGGGAACGGTCTTTGGGATATGGTCCCACACTCCAGGTATATTGGACAATAGCTTGGGACCATGGCCATTCTGTATTTCTTTGGCTACAAATTAGTGATGAAATACAAAAAAGTGTTAGTCTAATCAAACAATTCATAATATTCATAATTCAATAGATAACAGGCTAAAGAAACTGGTCCTTAGAATTTTTACACAGTCTAAGTTTCAAAGGTCCCTCTTGCGTAGATGTCCACTGATCTGGCGGTGCCTTCTTTACTCGAGTGTAGTGAATCCAAGGCTCCACTCCTTCTACCTGGATCGCGGTATAAGTTGTTAACAGTACCTGGAAAGGTCCCTTCCACTTCTCCTGGAGTGGTTCAGAACCCCATGTCCTTATATACACAAAGTCAGCCGGCTGCTATGGATGTAGAGGCGTATCAAGAGCAAGCAGCCTGGTCAGCACAATATATCTTCTAAGCGCTTCGAGGGTCTTTCCTAAAGAAATCAGATATGTTTTTAAATCTATTTCCCCTGTTACCCTCATGTCCCCTGGGATTAAGGGAGTTTGGTAGGGTTTGCCATATAATATTTCATATGGTCTTACACCGTCTTTAGACCTTGGTTGGATTCTTATTCTTAACAGAGTTAATGGCAAAGCCTGTGGCCTTTTCAAAGATGTTTCTTGGCAAATTTTACTCATTTGTCTTTTCAAGGTCTGGTTCATCCTTTCAATTTTCCCGCTTGATTGCGGTCTCCAGGGAGTATGCAAATCCCAATTTATCCCTAGGATTTTACTTACTTGTTGGACTATTTCCGCTACAAAATGTGGTCCTCTGTCAGAAGATACGCCCAATGGTACCCCAAATCTGGGTATTATTTCTTTTAGTAATATTTTGACCACTTCTCTTGCTTTGTTGGTGCGGCAAGGAAAAGCCTCCGGCCATCCAGAAAACGTATCAATCAATACCAACAAATATCTATACCCATTCTGTCTAGGTAACTCAGAGAAATCGACTTGCCAATAATCTCCTGGGGAATTGCCCTGCTTTGTTACTCCTAAAGGTGCTTTCCTCTGGTTTAAGGGATTATTTTTAAGACAAATTGGACACTTAGCTATTATTGATTGAATTATTCCTGTCATTCCTACACATACTACAGATGTTCTCAAATTTGTAACCATAGCGTCCACACCCCAATGTGTCTGCTCATGTTCTTCCTTTGCAAGTTCTGTCATAACTTGTGGGGTCACTATTACCTGATTCTCTGGTGTTACGCACCATCCTTCTGCATTTCGGGATGCCTTTAAGTTCTCTGCCAGTTGTTCGTCTAGCTTACTGTATCTTGCTTTTAAATTTGGAATTTTTATCTGTTTTACTGGTACTCATGCAAGGATACCTCGTTCTGCAGCCTCCTTTGCAGCTTTATCCGCCAATCGATTGCCTATATTTATAGCAGTTTGACCAAACTGATGAGCCTTGCAATGCATTACAGCCACTTCCTTTGGTTTCTGTACATCTTGCAAAAGTTGAAGAACTTCCTCCTTATATTTTATAGGTGAGCCCTGGGCTGGCAACAGTCCTCTTTCTTTCCAGATGGCTCCATGAGCGTGGATCACACCAAATGCCTATTTAGAATCTGTCCAAATGTTTACCCTTTTCCCTTCTGCCATCCGTAAAGCCTGCTTCAGCGCCACCAATTCTGCTTTCTGCGCTGATGGATTTGCAGGTAGTGTCCCTGACTCCAATACCTTGTCGGTGGTAACAACAGCATATCCGGCTATTCGCCTTCCCTCTTGCACAAAGCTGCTTCCATCCGTAAACAGTTCCAGATCAGGATCCTTCAAAGGTTCGTCCTTCAGGTCCGGTCTGCTGGAATAAACTTGTTCAATAGTTACCAAGCAATCGTGTTCCAATTTCTCAGTAGGATTTTCTGTTGTCAGGAACATTGCTGGATTTACAATTGCTGTGGCTTTTAATTCCACATCATCTTGTTCCAATAGGACAACCTGGTATTTCAACATTCTGCTAGGGGATAGCCAGTGACCCCCCTTTTGTTCCAAGACAGTTATAACCATGTGTGGTACATATACCACTATCTTTTGGCCCATGGTTAATTTTCGGGCTTCCTGAATCAGCAGCACTGTCGCTGCCACGGCACGCAAACATCCCGGCCATCCTTCACTCACGTTGTCAAGTTGTTTAGAGAAGTATCCCACTGGTCGCTTCCAGGATCCCAGCCGTTGCGCCAGCACTCCAAGGGCCAGATGTTGCCTCTCGTGAACAAACAGTGTTTTTGTCTTACCGGCTTGGCTCCAGGTTTTAAAGGCACCTTTACCGGTTCTGCCAGTTTGGATCATCCTGGAACTTCACTTGCCCATACCAAGGGAGTGACTGCATTGTCCACCGCTTCTGGAATTTGTTCTTCTTTGGAGGAATTCTGTAACATAAATACTCTCGCCTCTATGGCTTTTGATTCTGGTATTAGTAATCTGATTTCTCCATCTTTAAAAATTATTTGTGCATCTAATTTGCTTAATAAATCTTGTCCCAATAAGGGCAACGGACATTTGGGCATGTACAAAAATTGATGTGTTTTACCTACTATTTTCCCAGCTTAAATTTTAACGGTTTCAAGAAAGGCCAGTTCTCTTTTCGCCCCGTCGCACCAACACCCTCTGCTGATTTATGGCTGAGTTTCACTTTACACATTTATTATTCTCAGTCAAGATTGCCAGAATTTTTCCCTCCCTTTGCATTTGTCTGACTTCTTTTTCTTTTTCTCTGTTGTTATACACAGTCCAGGCTACTTCAAGCATTTTACCTAAGTCTCTGGACTCAGCCCCTTCCAGTTTCTGGAGTTTTTCTTCTAGGGCTGATTGTCCCATAAATATAGAGGCCAATTGTATAGCTTCTTCCGTGGTGGTTTTTGTTTGTGGTTTTGTTTGTGGGTTTTTTTTTTTGGTTGGTGTTGGTTTTGGTTGGTTTGGGGTTTTTTTGGGTCCAAATTAGTGTATTTTCTAGCAGTCACCTTCAGTCTTTCCATAAAGGCTGAAGGGGACTCATTTAATTCTTGTCTCACTTCATAAAGTTTAGACCAATTAATTGCTTTTGGCATTGCATATCTATCACCAAACAAAATCCACTTCTGAGATCTAGTCAGCATCCCTCTGGGTCCCGCTTGATTAGGGTCCCACTCAGGATTTGTGGATGGAAAATTCTGGTCTGCTGTCCCTTGTATAATCCCATTAGCATGAGCTCCTTCTACTTGTTTTCTGGCCGTATTTAATACCATTTTCTTTGCAGTATCTTCCAACAAAATATCCAATATTCAACCAATAATTCAACATCGTCATCTTCAAATTCACGTTTAAGACACCGTTTACCATTATCACAAGCTGAGCAATCTTTTTCCAAATTTTATCAGGTTCCTGCCCCTTTAATGCCATTATCGCGGAACCAGGTGAAAACAATTCACATTGCCTTTGCCATTCCGGATGATTTCGCAATGTGAAAACCAGATCTACGTATGCCATTTCGTTCCATTTACCTTCCCTTTTACAAAATAACATTAATTGCAAAATGGTGTTATATTGCAATGTCCCATTTTCCGGCCACTTTTCCCCATTTTCTAAAGTGTCTAGTGGCCACCAATGATGACAATATTCAATCAACTGTTTCCGAGTCAAAGGATCAACATTTCCCAGATCTTTCCAGTGCTCCAAAATGCATCCCAGTGGTGTTTTTCGTGGGCTTGGTTTCTTACTCGGAAAAGTGCCCATCTCCCAGGGACTTAGTGGTTGTGATTGTGCACTATCACAAGCACTCAGTCAGAGGGACCCCAACCCGTGTTAGAGCTCCCTCAGGGATTTCCCCTGCCACCGGAAATCCCAGGGATTTCTCCTGCCACCAGAAATCCCAACCTTGGAGGCTTCCCCTCCCCTCTGGGCCCTGCTCCACAGGCTTTCGCCTAGCAGAGACTTTTCCCTGAGACGTCTCTCCAGCCCAACTCTGCGCAGCTTTCACCGCGCCTTACGAGCAGGCCTCCCGTGCTCTTCGCGTGGGCCTGTCCCAATATGGGCCTGTCCCAATATGGGCCTGTCCCGATACAGGCCTGTCCCGGAGCCACGTGGTCCTTACATAAGGTACCTTCACATACTTCAATTAAATGAGAATGCCTTTACCTCTCCCAGGGGTCTTGCTCAAAGCTCTTCGGTCCGGGGATCGGAGGTTCTCCCCGAGAATTCCCCGGTGCCGGCTTGAGGTACTGCGATCCCACGGATCCGTCGAGGTTCAAAAGCAGTGTCCCACCTGGGTCGCCAAAACTGTCACTGAAATCCGGGAATAAACATCGTAACACCAATGTAGTGTTAAAAGGTAGGCATTCTTTATTGCAGCGCTGGATGCACGGGGGATAGCTCCACCCAATGTGCATGCCAGGTGATCACCAACACACAGGTTATATAGCATCAAAACATACATATTCATCGTTTTTCTCAGAAAGGGCAGTCCTATGATAATCATTTCTTGGAATCCATTTCCATATTCTCCTCCCCGTCACACATGCTCAGTGATTTGAGTCGGTGGTCCTCAAGGGGTCTCTGGTGGTCGTCAGTGGTCTTGCACCTGTGTCCGCTGGATGACCTCCTTCATGCAGGCATGCGCAGTGTCCTTGCTGTGGATGCACCTGTCCATAACGACTTACTTCATAAGATTAATATCTCTGAACCTATTGTTCAGTTTGGTAGGGACTGTATGTGGAAGGTAGGAGCATTGTACCTTGCCATGGTCAGTTAGCTTCATTACTTATTACCTTGGTTACAAACTAATTATCTCAACCTGATCCTATAGTTTCTGTTTCACGGCCCCTATCCCACGGTTACAGTCCTGTTGGCAAGAGTCAGCTGGAAGCAAGGGACATGGTCTCAGCAGCCCCACAAGAACTGGATGCTGTTGTCCTTCTCTCGCACCAAGCAGCATCCCTCTCTCCTGCGCACATCTCTGCGTGTCCCTCCTGACCTGCTGAGGATCAGCACCACCCTGCACCTTCATCTCCAAGGTGGGAACAAGGAGCAGATCTTCTCTGTCCACCTAACCTTTTTCTCTTTAGCCTGGGAAGGACCTGAAACGATCCTATGTTTAGGCATGTCCACCAGCAGTGGAAGATCAGTGCTGAGCAGAGCCGCCGCAGCTGCCTTGCCGTGCCGCTCAGAGGCAACCTTCCTTCCTGCTCCCATTCCCCAGCATCTCCTTGGCCTTCGGGCAGCTTTCAAAGGTCACAGGCAGGCAACGCCGAGCCATGGGAACGCCCCGCTCCTACTTTCTCCCTAATATTTCCACAGTGAGTAAATCTCCATCCTTTTAGGGCTCTCAAATCTATTATTTTTACATTTGCAGTGGATTCCCTGGCCCTGTTATTAATGAAAACCTCCAGGAAAGCTCCTCAAATACAGCTTTGACTTTCTGCCCAGGAGCTGTGGACAAGGGGAAAAAAAAAAATAAAAAATAAGGCAACATTAATAAAGCAGGAGGTTTCTATTAAGTCTGAGGGACTGGATGCTCTGGCTTTCTTGGATGCTGAAATCCTCTAGTGCGAGCTAAATCTCATACACTTCATTTTCCCAATCTCTCCTTCAATATATTTTAAGAGAACATTGCTAGTAGCAGAGTAAATAATGCCCTAACTGCAAACGTGGGGTCTGCAGGGTGGTGTGGGGTCAGCCTATGGGCTGTGGCATTCTCCACTGTGCTCTGCTTGTGGTCTCAGCCCTCACTCCGTAATCAGGGGGTTGAGCTTGAAGAGGTTTTAATTAGCCGCGAATACAAATAACAAGCAATTCCTTGGAGGCTGGGGAAGGAAGTGGGTGAGCTAACGTTATGGAGATGTGCACTGAGTCACAAAATAGGCAAATCAACGAGCTCTGTAACCAACACCACTATATTCCTCACCCCCTGGCTTTTTAAAAGGGAAAGATTGGGGTGTTAAATTCTGATTCGCATTATACGAGCAACCCATATTCTCTAAAGTTGAGTATTAACCTTTTTAATCCTTTTTGGCCTCTATTTTCAATGGGTATTATTTTTGTCTTACCGGATTTGTTCCAGGTCTAAGGATAATTCTTACGGGTTCCGCTCTTCTGGATCTACCCGGGACCTCATTAGCCCATACCAAAGGTGTCGCTGCATTCTTCACCTCCTCGGGAATTCCTTTGTTAGTCTTCGGTTGTTCCTGCAACATCAAAACTCTTGCCTCGATGGCTTGAGATTCAGGGATTATGTATCATCGCTCAATTGTCTTTGATAAGTATTTAACAGAATAAGTCACCCCAGTATCTACAAGAAAATCTATTTTCCATTTCCCCAGCTCTACTGTAGCCAGGGGTTCTGCTGGGGAGGTTTCCCCCGGTCCCCTTCAGGACTTAGTTCAGGGGAACTGACGTGGAAAGGGAGCTGCTTCTTGATCGTATGGTGCCTCCTCCAGAACCTCTGCACTGACAGGAATAGGACCCCTAAAACGGTCCTTACTCTTTCCAATGTCCCAGTTCTTTCCAATAGGCACACTGATGATCTCCTAAGGTATCCCTGGTTTTTTGTGCTGGAGGGGCCTCGCCTCTCCCCCCATAGTATTGCCGTCCTCCCCTGAAGTTGCTGTTTGCTGACGCTCCCTGCAGTGCAGCTCTCAGGTTACCCTCTCTTTCCCTGTCTCTCCGTGCCTGTCTCCGCTCTCCTTCGTTTTCTCCTTGCTCTTCTCTAACTTTCTGCTCTTGCTCCCTGTTATCAAAGCCCAGCCATGCAACCTCCGACATCTCTCAGTAATTCCAAATCCTCCTCCTCCTCACGCCCGCACTTCAAACCCCGTTGCCCCGTACTACAAGCAGAGCAACACCTTCACAGCCTCCCGCTGCCTTTTCCTGCTTTTCTAATGCTGATGCCAGGGGGTCTTGCAGGGTAAACCCACAGTCCTTCAGCCACTCAGGATGATTTCACAGGGTGAAATACACATCAACATAAGGTACCTCATGCCATTTCTTCTCCCTTCTACAAAACAACATCAATTGTAACATTGTCCTTTTATTCCAAATTTTTATTCTTGGGCCATTTTTCCTGATCATCCAATTTATCCATCGGTCACCAGTGATGATAATATTTTATCAGAGTTCTCTTATCTGTTACACCTCCCGGTGAACCTTCTGTTTCTTGCCAGTGTCTCAGTATGCATCCTAATGGACTCTTCTTCAAGATTCATCCGCTCTGATCGCTTCTCATTTTACTCGTTTAAATGTCTATCTTGCCAACCACGAACAATCTTTACTATTTCGGTAGCACGCTCCTTCTTTTCCCAAGGGGTCCACACTTTACACTTACTTAGCACACTCTACGGCTGTCCCAGATTGCATTCACAATCTCTGTTTATACCATAAACGGTCAAAAATAATTATTGGTTTACACTATTTTTCAGGTTGTAAAAGGCAATATTCTGGTTCCCACATTTACCAACAATTCTACTTCAGGGGCTGCACCATTCAGATTTTTAGTTAGTCTTTTAACACGGCAATAAAGGACATCCAAACTTACACGGCAATGCTACTATTAATCTAAGCTAATTACCCACAATATTGGGCCCCCTTTATCAGGTTTCCTCAAACTTTGTGTCTTTTTTCTAGTTCACACCCAAGGACTGTTCCCTAATTTACGGCTTCTCTTATCCCGTTTCTACATTCCAACTCTTTTACTAATTGTTTTCTTTCGTACTGGAGCATGAGAGAGGCGAAGCCTGAGTTTGTGGGGCCTGACTCAAGTGTTGCCAAGTTATACGTTGTGTTTTAAAATTGGTCTAGGCTAATTAGTTTCCCTTATTCATTCCTTTTTGAAAATCAGAGGCTGTGTTTACCTTGCCGTGGAGTAAAAAAGTCACACGAGTGCCTTGGTACCAAGAAGCCACCTCAGCATAGTTGTGGGGTTCTCCTGTGCATAACTTCACCTGCTTCCTAGTAGACACGGTGCTGCCCAAGCTCGGGGGTTTCCAGTGCTCAACCCAGCTTGGCCTGAGCCACATCAGGAGTTTCTACCCTGTGCAGCAAGAATTTCAGAAACTTAGGACAAAGCGTTCCGTCCCTGCGGTTCTGCTCACACATATCTTGGTGTAAGAGAGATTGGTAATTGGCAAGGAAAGAATTCCTTGTTGATTTGAGAAATCTCCAAGTGACCCACAGAGAACCCAGTCATCTGGAGGGTACGTCCCTACTGAGCACGTGGCCCGTGGACTGAGCTGCGAGATAGGGAAGCTCCTGATGTCGGCTTCAAAGCAAGCCTCCTCCATCTGGTTTTGCTCCAGGTGGCTGCTTGGTTGCCATTTGTTTTCAAAAGACAAAAGGCACTGGGAATTCAGCTTGGGGGCTTGGAGAGGGAGAGAAGAAGCAAGCATGTCTTTCCCAAGGGCAACTGCTTGGTGCTGGGAAGGACGCCCCTCTGTAGCAGCGTCAGCGTAGCTTCCGGGTGATGCAAAGCTGAGAGGATCTCCCAAGTCAGTGCTGCAGGAACGTGGCAGTTTGAGGACCGTGTTACAGCTCTTCTTTTGCATATCACTGTTGCTCAGGCAGGGTGAGAGCTTTGGTTTCCATTCCTGTTATCTCCAGGAGGAGACGGCCATGGGAACCACCGCTGCTTATGCAGTTCTGTGCAAAACAAGTCTGTGACATGAGAAGAAAGATTTGGAAGACTTTTTTACTGCCTTCCAAATGATTTTGCACACTCAAGTAAAAGAAAATCCTCTCAGTTACTGAGATTGAATTAACTTTTTATTTTCCCTCTCCTTCAGGCCCATCCGAGGAAAATGGAGGAACAAATTGTATGGGGGACATTTGGGAGTTGAGGGGGTGTAGGTGTGAGATTTCAAGTAGTTTGTGCGTGGCAATAGTGAGAGAGCCTGTATTGTTCCATTGCATTTAGGGCTAACTGCCTGCTGCTGATCCTCCCTCAGCTCTCTCAGACGCACATCAGTCTGTACAGCCTTAGCACATATGTTGGAGAAAGAACAGAGGGTGCAGAAAATTAGCAGAATGAGCTTTTTTTAACACCTTCATTGTATCATATTACACTGCAGCCTTAAAATCAGGGTTAGCGAGAACGTTTTTCTCCAGCTGCAAGCTTTAAGCAAATACTGATAAGTGATATAAATGAGCAATATCAGGGCAGCAAGTAAGGTCTTTTAAATCTTTTAAATTGTTGTGGGGTTTTTTTCTTTGAATCGCTTTAAGACTTGAGTTACAGTAAGGCAGTTTCTCATCTGCTCTGCCAGTCAGCACAGTAAGCTTATCTGAACATCCCACTATTAGCCCAACTGAGCTACATGAATGTCACATTTGCAGTCGGTGCTGCCATTTCATTGGACTGTTTTACTGTTTTACAGCATAGCTCTGCTCTGAAAATGTTAGAGATTATAGCTAAACACTGAGAGAAGCTAATGGATGCTGTGTGCTTTTTTCCAACTTAAAGAGCATGGACAAGTTCAGAAATTTTTGATAGAGATGATATGAAGATGAATTAAGAACATAAATGAATTCAGGTGGAATTTCTCTGTATCTGCTAAAATGCTGCCTTTCTTCTTCCCCTTGAGGTAGAGTCCATTTAGTGGAAGACTGTTCTCTAAGTACTGGAGACCTTGAGCGTGAACGGTATCTTCTGGATGGGGCTGCCCTTGCCCTTGAACGGTGATAACCATCTGACCTTGACCTGCAACGATTGTTACGACTCTTCCCTTCGTCTCTTCTTGGATACGGTGGCGATCGCGAGTGGGAACGAGAGTGGGAACGACTAAATGAGTGAGAGCAGGAGGCAGTGTGGGAGAAGCACTGCAGGGAGACTTGGACCTTAAAGAAACCCAAACAAACCGACGAAAACAATAGAGGAAGTTAATTCAAACCAGTCCCTGGGCTGGGAAAGAAGGCCTAAATCTTGGGGGACGTCAAGTCTGGTGGCCTCCTGGAGAAGAAACAATTACCGTGAGAGATTTGGTGCTTCTAGACAACAGCGCCTGCCTGGAGTCTGGTCGTCAAAAACCTTTGCAGAAAGGTATGTTGTGAAGGAGCACCAAAATAGCTTGCTAGTGACACACACCAAAGGAACTCACTCGGGGGGAAGACTGCTGCCCCTGCCCGGTTTTGGTTGGGAGGTGTCTGCAGGAATGGTGGGCTGGCTGGTGTCAGGTGTTTCAAAGGTGCTATGCGGCCACAGCACCGCTTGTCTCACCCCTGCCTCAGCATCCAGGGCCACCTTGGCCCCAAGTGTCACTGAATGGACAGGCAGCCTTGTGCCGGGTACCGCTGCAAGGCTGGGAAGTGGCAGTAACTCCTGCCCCTAGTCCTGCCCCAAATTCAGCCTCATGGCTATTCCCTGTCTCTCGCAGGTCCTTTGCAATCTACAGCACATGGGCAAGCAGCCTGAAGCACAACGCCCGACGCACAAAGCCTGGCTGTCTTCCTGCCGCCACTGGAGTCCCTTCCTGCGAGTGAGCTGCTCGCCCTCTTCTTTCTCTGCTCTGGATCTGCCACCACGAACTGAAGGGCCACTGGAGCTGGGGGGTCTACAGCCCTGATTTACCATTCCAGAGGTAAGGAGAGAAAGTGACCGTCCGAGGGTTTCATGGGGATGGGAGAGCAGAGCTAAAGGTAAAAATAGATTTCCTCTGATTTCCAATATAACCTACAAGTAATCCACAGAACATCAGATCATCCTTTCACCTTTGGCTAATAAGAAAGCCTTGTCACCTCTTGATCATCTGCTGCCATTTTTTCCCCCTTTTCTCCTGGCAAAACTTGTCAAATTCACTTTCCTCTAACCTGTTCATGGTTTTGGTCAATCTGCTTGCTCTGAGGAATCTATTTCATGGACAAACTCTAACCAGTTCTGCTCAGCATGAACTTCCAGAGTGCAGCCTGGAAACTGGTGACAACCCACTGACTTCAGTGCTAGAAAACTATTTTCTTGGACTTCACGCTTTTCCTATGCAACAGTGTGGTGGGTGGACCCTGGCTGGGGGCCAGGCGCCCACCAGAGCCGCTCTATCACTCCCCTGGTTTACCAAACAGGGGAGAAAAAGTATAACAAAAAGCTTCTGGGTCGAGATAACGACAGGGAGAGATCACTCACTGGTTTTCGTCACGAGCAAAACAGACTGAACTTAGAGAGGAAATTCATCTAACTTATTACTAAGCGAAACAGAGTAGAGGAATGAGAAATAAAATCAAATCTTAAAACACCTGCCCCCACCCCTCCCATCTTCCCAGGCTCAACTTCACTCCCGGCTTCAACCTCCGCCCCCCCTCAGCGGCACAGGGGGACGGGGAATGGGGGTTAGGGTCAGTTGATCACACGTTGTTTCTGCCGCTTCTTCCTCCTCAGGGGGAGGACTCCTCTCATCGTTCCCCTGCTCCAGCATGGAGGCGTCCCTCTCACGGGAGACAGTCCTTCACCAACTTCTCCAACGTGAGTCTCTCCCACGGGGTGCAGACCTTCAGGAGCAGACTGCTCCAGCGTGGGTCCCCCACGGGGTCACAAGTCCTGCCAGCAAACCTGCTCTGGCGTGGGCTCCTCTCTCCACGGGTCCACAGCTCCTGCCAGGAGCTTGCTCCAGTGTGGGCTTCCCACGGGGCCACAGCCTCCTTCAGGTGCCTCCCCCTGCTCTGGTGTGGGGTCCTCCATGGGCTGCAGGTGGACTCTCTACACCCCCTCATCCTTCCTCCATGGGCTGCAGGGGGACAGCCTGCTTCACCATGGTGTCTGCAGAGTTTCTACATCTTCTCACTCCTCTTTCCGGCTGCAAAAGCTCCCTCTCTAACTGTTTTTTTCCTTTTTAAATATGTTATCACGGAGGTGCTGATGGGCTTGGCCTTGGCCAGTGGTGGGTCCATCTTGGAGCCGGTTGGCATTGGCTCTGTCAGACACAGGGGAAGCTTCTAGCAGCTTCTCACAGAAGCCACCCCTGTAGACCGCCCCCCCGCCCCCCCCCCCAGCTACCAAAACCTTCCCATGCAAACCCAACACAAGTGTGCTGGAAGAACTGTGCCTGGCACACTTTGCCCACCTTCCTCTTCACTCTCCCCCTGGATCTTAATGCAGAAGGAGCTTTTGGAAACCAAAATTATCCTGCTCTTCCCACAGAAAAAACCACAAGTGCAGAAAAGGGGGAGGGGGAGAGAAAATGAGATACTGGGAAAAGAAAGTGCTACAGAAAAGTCAGGAGACCAGAAGGAAAAAACCAGGAACCAGTACAATAACAGGGAAAAAAACCCCAAAGCAACAAAAAACCCAACAGACTAAGAGAAAGCAAGAGGAAGAGAAGCCATTGCAAAGGATTATTGTTCTCGCCTGTTTTTTTCTTTCTCCATTACCTGAACCTGTCCCCAGGTGACTACAGGATTTCAGTAAGTCACTGTGTGACCCCTAGAAGAGTTTTATGGCCCAGGACAGACCCCAGTGGCCATGATGACCCAAAGTCACTGGCCCACTAGCCAACAGATCTGCTGAAGCCCTGCCAGCACAGGGGACCCTGTGTCCACTGCGCTGAGCCCTCCAGGCTGCAGAGCAAGAGCCATCAGAGCTTCAGATGTTGCAGGGTCCTGGATGGGGTTTCCATTCCTCCCCTGGAAGGTGCTGCCCCTTCAGAGCAGAACAGGGTACAGGAGCATCCCTTAAAGCCGAGTTAAACGGCTGTCAGGAGCCCCTGGCTGATTTTGCAATGCAGGGGGCACTCGCGCGTCCCCTTCCATGGGCCGAGTGGAGCCCGGACGCAGTTACCAAAGTACCAAAGAAGAGAGAGGGAAAGCATTTTCACTGTTACTTATTTATTTATTTATTTTTTACTTGTCCAACCTTGAAAAGAACGAACGAGACAGCTAGAAGGGGCCTTAATGCTGAAGGCCAGCACTCCTTCCTGGCAGGCCTGTGGTGGTCTGCCTCTCCAGAGGAGCGGCTGTCTCTTACGTCTTTGCTTGACACACTGCTGTTCTTCGTGTGCCGCCGTGGAGCGTCTGGCTTCCTCTGCAGCCTCCCGTCGGGCAGCCTTCTCGTCTCCAGGCCGAAGAGACCCCGTCTCCAGGCCCCAGGGACCTCGGTGGCCCGCTGAGGGACTTCTCCTGGCGCAGCGGCTGAAGCTGTGACGCCATGTTGTCTTGTCCCCTTTCTTTTCTCGGGGCTCAGTGCAGAAGAGATGACACCCCTTCAGAAGGGGTGAGGGGTAGGGCAGAGGACGGGGGACGGGAAGGAAGCCTGCAGGCCGGCCAGGCGCGGAGGGTCAGCCTCCCGGCTAGCGCCGAGCGCGGAGGCAGGGCCGGCGGTAGGGCACTGGCCGGATGACCCTACGGCACCGCGTCGATGGTGGTGTGGAGGGGAGCCCTGGCACGATGTTGTGGTGCCAGGGGAGCCATCCTGGAGGTGGATCCACCTCCATCGGCTCCTCCTCGTCTTCAGGTGGATCCACCTCCATTGGCTCTGCACCATCAGCTACGTGGAAGAGGACCGCGTAGCTGATGGTGCCTCCCCTCTGACGCAGCCTCTTCCTCCGCGCCTCCTGCAGCTCCTCCTGTGGGCGCCCACACAGAGGTGAGCGCCCGCTCGCTTCGCGTCTTTGTGCCTTCATTCTTCCAACTAGTGGAGAGTCTGAGGACTCGAAAGCTCAGCGAATGTGGGACAAGTGCTGGGGGGCCAGTATTTATAGGGTCCGGAACAGAATGTGGTGAGGTAGCTTGTGACATCAGGAGGCCACTGTGATGGCTATGCAAATCTGCTGCCATTTTTCACTTTCCTCTAAACTGTTTGTGGTTTTGGTCAATCTGCTTGCTCTGAGGAATCTATTTCATGGACAAACTCTAACCAGTTCTGCTCAGCAGGAAACTCGGGAGTCAAGAGTGCAGCCTGGAAACTAGTGACAACCCACTGACTTCAGTGCTAGAAAACTATTTTCTTGGACTTCATGCTTTTCATATGCAGCAGTAAAGGAAGAAAGTAGAAATTGCTGAGCTGGCCGTAGCATTGTTGTCGCTCAAGCATGTACTGCACATGGTAATGCACCTTTCTTGGATTTTGGTTGTTCAGATGAGGTGCCTCCAGCCTTTCTCTTTCTCCTTGGCACAGCTGAATTTCTCCTGTCAAAAGGAACAGGACTGTATTGAGGGAGGAGGTTGAATTTCTTCTCAAATGCTTCTTCCAACTGTGCTAAGCTAAAGGGCAGGCAAAGCCAATCCAATTAAATGTAACTCCATTTCTGTAGAAAAAAAAATAATATCTTGTTTAGGAGAGTGTGTGCCTATATACATTCCTATCTCCTTAATGTAGAGAGAGAGGGAAAGAGAGAAGCGCGCACACACGGTAAACATCATACTGTGAACCCAAGTTTGGGAGGAGAATGTACACTCCAGCTTCTGCATTTGTAACTCAGTACAAATTGATTAGTTGTGTATATTAAAATTAGAAAAAATACAGACATGGGTTTCACGCCGGGGACATTTAGCTCTGTTTGCTGCACAGATTGGTACAGGAGCTGTGTCTGCTGTGTGAGGGGAAGGAAAACAAGACCATAAAGAAACCAACCAATAACATGGTTTGTAAAACCTCACGTGAAAGTCCTAACATTGGAATGGAAACAATAACAATTCAAAGCAGAGGAATCCGAGTGTCCCAGAACAGTAGCTTGTTTCCCACTTCTCTTACCCAGCAGAGAGATGCATCAGCCCCAGTGCGTGAGGATTTACAAGCGGTGACTCAGACTGCAGCGTGGGGCTCTGCAGGGCTACAGCCCCCTCTCCCTCCGGTGCTGCTTTGCCAGCACCCGTTTCTCCTGACTTTTGTGGTACCCACCCCACGGATAGATTTTCACTGGGCTTTTTGTCCTGCCGGCTCCATCTGTTTCTCAGCCCCAGCTCTGTCTGCTTGGGAAGGGCGACGTGAGGCTGTGCCCCCTTTCCCACTGCTGGCACTCTTCCTCCAGGTGCCACCGCTCTGCCAGGACCGGTCATCTCCGGTGACACATGCCACCCTGTTTGTGCTGTAGCCAGGACTGCCTCTGGTCTGCTCCCGTTTACAGCAGTATCGCTTCGGAGTAAGACCGTCCATGCCAGTGCTGTGCTTTGGGGGAGCTGCATTCAAGCCCTGACAAGGAAGAAGAAAAATCAGAGGTGGCATTCCAAATTTTTCAGTTTCAATGGGAAAAGACTCCCAAGGCAGGTTCCCTCCAATCCGTGGGCCAGTCTCGATGCACCAGGTGTTTTGGAGAGGATAGCACTGTTCTGGTGTCAGATTATGTTCTTCCGTCCTCACACCCACCAAGGCTTTGTTTTAAGATATTTAGGAACTGGATCACATTTCTGTGAACCCTGCAACCACCTGCAGGCTTTGAAACCTGCCAGTTGCATGGTCTTGGGGTGCAAGTCGGAGGGGTTTTTCGGTTTGCGCGCTCCCATGCCCGCTCCAGCAGTGGCACAGCTGATGGTGTGCCCCAGCTGAGGATGCCTCTGCAGATACGCCTCATTTTGCAGAGCCAAGAATAGGAACCCTGACAAGCATCAGCATTTCCAAACCTGAATCTAGATAAAGTTAGTGCCAGGTGAGAGGTGGGTGACAGGGTCTCAGCTTGGGCTGAGCCCATGCAGAGGAGCTGCTGCAAGGCAAGAGTCCCTTTTCCTCGATGACAAGTGGCTTGAAGGGTTTGCGTTCTCCGCTCCACAATAACTTGTAGTAAGCAGGGTGCAATCTGCTAAACCTTATTGCGATTGGTTGTTTTTCCTGGTGGAAAAAGGCTTTACAATGGGTAGAGATCATTATGAAAGGAGGACCACAGCCTTTCACACGTGCTGGTCCTCCAGGTACATGCAAAGAGAGGTCTGTGTGGATACCAGAGCTCCTGCGAAGGAGCTCAAACACCCAACCAGCATGTTTCCAGCCAGCTGAGACCTCTGGCCACCGGTGGCCTGGGGGAGCGAGGGAGGGAGGGAGTGAGGAAGGGAGGGAGGGAGGGAGAAGTGAGTTTTCTTACCAGCTGGGGAAAAAAGGCAGTGAAGCCTATGGATGGAGACGGACTGCAGGGTCAGATGCCAAAGCAGCCTTCCTAGGGCTGCTGGTCAGACCCCTGACAAGCCCCGGTACCCTGGGAGGCAGCAGCCAGCCCTGCAGCCTGCTAGCGAAACACTTCAGCTCCAACACGGCTCCTCCTTCTGTGCTTTTCAACAGCCCTGCAGCCCCCCAGCCCCAGCCCGCTGCGCTGGTGGGCCGGGGAGCTGGAGGCATTTTCCCAGCGCTCTGATCTAACAGCACCAGTGGGACTGTTTCCAGCACGCTGCCACTGGAGGGCTTATCGGCCTCCCTCCCTATCTCCCACCACCCCGGCCTGATAAACGAGGGGCTGGTGGCAGCCGGGGGAAGCGCCCAGAGCAGGGGCTGGAGCTGGGGACTGGCCAAACACAAAGGTGGCAGGGCTGGGGTGCTTCTCCCGTGAGCCCCTCCCTGTCAATGAGGATGTTGATACCTGTGACTATGGAAATCTTAAGATCAATTCAAGCAATTAGAGCCATTGCTCAATCCATGTAACCAAACAAAAGGGAAACCATTGTCACTTAGGAAACAATTAGTTGTAAGCTAAGGAGCTCTGGAACAATCTCATTGTAAAGAGCTGGGCCTTGGAAGAACAGATGTGCAAAAAAAGATAAGAGAGTTACAAGGTGATCCCAAAACCGGCCTTGAGGGATAAGGTATATGTGATACCAGGAGTGAGTCTGAAGACCTCTGAGGACAGCCACCCCGAGGTGTCAACAAACATGGGGGAAAGACCTTAGCATATGCTAACGAGTTCCCAAGGAAGATCCCTGCCTGTGATAAGCACTACTGGGAAAGATACTGAATATGTCTATGAACATAGTAGAAATACTTGCTAGTTTTGTCTTTTGGGTGTGCACCTTAGGTGGAGTTATCCCCCGTGCACCCAGCGCTGCAATAAAGAATGCCTGCTTTCTAAAACTTCCAAATAAGTCTTAGAGAGTGAACTATTTTGCCGCTTTCAGTGTGGTGGAGGGGAAGCAGCAGAGCAGGCCCTTCCCCACAGGGTAACAGAGAGCAAAGGGTCATACTGGGGAGCAACCAGCTTCCAGGCCCGGGGCAAAGGGAATGCCCAATGGAGAGGTGATGGGAGCATTGTGGGAGCAAGGAAACACATCCCCACAAAACTCAGAGGCACACCAGAGTGGCTCTAATATTTCTTGCCAGGTGGAAAGTAACTGCTGACACCTGCCTATCTTGGGCAGGAACAGGTTTTCCCTAAATTAGCCTAATTAGCAGGGCATAAAAAGCAGCTCACCTGGGGCTGTGTCTCTCTCTGCTTTGTGTTGGAGGGGTGGCTCTGAGCTGCAATAGCCTGGGAGCATCTGGGATGTCCTGGATGCTGAAGGTGTGTCTCCCTTACCCACTGAGCAGAAAAGTTCAAAAAGACTTGGGTTTTTTTTTTTTAATCTTCAGGAAAGATGCCCTGGTGTGTCCCTATGGACACCTGAGCAGTCCCTGTGCATCCCTGGGGGTCCCTCAGCTGCTCCCTGGCTGGCCTTCAGCTGCTGTGGGTGTGGGACATACAGCTATTGCTCTCTAGTGGCTCCTGGCCTGGGGAAGGCTGGCTCCCCCCACCCCTGGCACCGGGGATGCTCGGGTCCTGCTTCCGGTCTCCCCCACTCCGGGACACCCGGGCCCGGCATCGTGGGTGTGATCGCACCCGGCAGCAGCTTGCCCACGCCCGGAGGTGGCTCACCCACTCGGTGGCACCTTGTCCCTTCATCTCATGGGGGCTGGACCGTACCAGGAACAGCTGGCGGTGGTGTTTTGGGGTTTTTTTTTGCCCAGGGTTTGGTGTGACAGACCTGGCTTGCAGCCCCCGGGCACGGCTGATGGGCACTTACACCTCGCACTGGGTTGTTTCCCAGCCTGGGAGAAGGTTTTCCCCGAGCAAGGAACCTCATGTTGGAGATTTTGGAGAATAAATGAAGTAGGGAGTTTGTCTCCAAATACTCCATAGCTTTCTTGTAATGCATTTTAAACCATTCAAGCTGGGAAGTGCGAGGCTTTGGTAAAATGCACGTACAGGAAACCCAAGAGGGAGGTAGTGAGACTGTGTGGGAGCCAGGGCCCAGCTCTGCAGCATGGCTGTGAGGCAAGAAATTGAGGCAACTAAGAGGCAAGCTGAGGGAATGGAAGGACATTTGTAAGGGGAATGGACTTTGCATAACTCCTGGGATTGAGGGAGGGTCCTCCCTGTGTGCAGGGCCTTGTGAAATGCTGGGGAATCCCCATCTGTTTTGGAGGGTTGTGGTGGGTTGACCCTGGCTGGGGGCCAGGTGCCCACCAGAGCTGCTCTATCATGTCCCTTGTTCACCAGACAGGGGAGAGAGAAAAAGTCTAACAAAAAGCTTCTGGGTCGAGATAAGGACAGGGAGAGATCACTCGCTAGTTATCGTCACGAGCAAAACAGACTGAACTTAGAGAGGAAATTCACCTCATTTGTTACTAAGCGAAACAGAGTAGAGGAATGAGAAATAAAATCAAATCTGAAAACACCTGCCCCCACCCCTCCCATCTTCCCAGGCTCAACTTCACTCCTGGCTTCAACCTCTGCCCCCCCTCAGCAGCACAGGGGGACGGGGAATGGGGGTTAGGGTCAGTTCATCACACGTTGTTTCTGCCGCTTCTTCCTCCTCAGGGGGAGGACTCCTCTCGTCGTTCCCCTGCTCCAGCATGGAGGAGTCCCTCTCATGGGAGACAGTCCTTCACCAACTTCTCCAACGTGAGTCTCTCCCACGGGGTGCAGACCTTCAGGAGCAGACTGCTCCAGCGTGGGTCCCCCACGGGGTCACAAGTCCTGCCAGCAAACCTGCTCTGGCGTGGGCTCCTCTCTCCACGGGTCCACAGCTCCTGCCAGGAGCTTGCTCCAGTGTGGGCTTCCCACGGGGCCACAGCCTCCTTCAGGTGCCTCCCCCTGCTCTGGTGTGGGGTCCTCCATGGGCTGCAGGTGGAATCTCTACACCCCCTCATCCTTCTCACAGAAGCCACCCCTGTAGCCCCCCACGCCCCCCCAGGCTACCAAAACCTTGCCATGCAAACCCAACACAGGTTGCTAACCAATTTGTGGCTGCTGATTATGTCCATTGTATAGCCCCAACCTGAAGTGAACGATGGAGTAAAGCTTGTAGTTGGCAGTGGGTGCAAGTAATATTTTATTTTCTGTCAAAATCATGTCCTTTGATTGAACTTTGTTCATTATAATCTAATTCTAATAGCAAAACACACCTCCATTCTAAAAGCTACCCACCTTTGAGGTATGAGCACCCCTCACTGGGCATGCTCCTTGAATTTCTCTAAGCATATAGGTTTAAATCGAAGCGAGAAAACTTTCTACCCATCACAATAAGGTAACCATGTGATGCAAATGTAATTTTGTAATGGTTTTGTAACCTAAGTGTATAAACGTATAAGGGATTAAAGGCTAGGTGTGCATGTTAGGAGGAGAGATCCCCCATGCACCCAGCGATGAATAAACCAATGTTGGCTTTCTAAACTGCATTTCTGTTTGGAAAGTTGTTATTGCCCTTTGAGCGGTAACAAGGGGGACCGGCATGAGTGAGGTGAGAGGTTCTGGGAGTGGAGAAATAAGCAGGGCTCCTAAGCTTCCTTTCATGGTTCTTGGCAGTTTGTCTCTCTTTTTTTTTTCCCTTTTTGAGGGCAAACACTGAGAAAAGCAACAGTCTGTGGAAACAGAGCATTTTGAAGAAAAGTATATGGTGGGAGTTAAAACTAAATCTTAACTAAAACATGCAGATACCTATTAGAGAGGTCTGTGTGGATACCAGAGCTCCTGCGAAGGAGCTCAAACACCCAACCAGCATGTTTCCAGCCAGCTGAGACCTCTGGCCACCGGTGGCCTGGGGGAGCGAGGGAGGGAGGGAGGGAGAAGTGAGTTTTCTTACCAGCTGGGGAAAAAAGGCAGTGAAGCCTATGGATGGAGACGGACTGCAGGGTCAGATGCCAAAGCAGCCTTCCTAGGGCTGCTGGTCAGACCCCTGACAAGCCCCGGTACCCTGGGAGGCAGCAGCCAGCCCTGCAGCCTGCTAGCGAAACACTTCAGCTCCAACACGGCTCCTCCTTCTGTGCTTTTCAACAGCCCTGCAGCCCCCCAGCCCCAGCCCGCTGCGCTGGTGGGCCGGGGAGCTGGAGGCATTTTCCCAGCGGTCTGATCTAACAGCACCAGTGGGACTGTTTCCAGCACGCTGCCACTGGAGGGCTTATCGGCCTCCCTCCCTATCTCCCACCACCCCGGCCTGATAAACGAGGGGCTGGTGGCAGCCGGGGGAAGCGCCCAGAGCAGGGGCTGGAGCTGGGGACTGGCCAAACACAAAGGTGGCAGGGCTGGGGTGCTTCTCCCGTGAGCCCCTCCCTGTCAATGAGGATGTTGATACCTGTGACTATGGAAATCTTAAGATCAATTCAAGCAATTAGAGCCATTGCTCAATCCATGTAACCAAACAAAAGGGAAACCATTGTCACTTAGGAAACAATTAGTTGTAAGATAAGGAGCTCTGGAACAATCTCATTGTAAAGAGCTGGGCCTTGGAAGAACAGATGTGCAAAAAAAGAGAGTTACAAGGTGATCCCAAAACCGGCCTTGAGGGATAAGGTATATGTGATACCAGGAGTGAGTCTGAAGACCCCCGAGGAGGTGTCAACAAACATGGGGGAAAGACCTTAGCATATGCTAACGAGTTCCCAAGGAAGATCCCTGCCTGTGATAAGCACTACTGGGAAAGATACTGAATATGTCTATGAACATAGTAGAAATACTTGCTAGTTTTGTCTTTTGGGTGTGCACCTTAGGTGGAGTTATCCCCCGTGCACCCAGCGCTGCAATAAAGAATGCCTGCTTTCTAAAACTTCCAAATAAGCCTTAGAGAGTGAACTATTTTGCCGCTTTCTGGTGACAGATTTTGGCACCGCAGATGGGACACTGCTCTGGAACATCGGCGGATCCGAGGGATCGCAGGACCTCCAGCCGGCACCGAGGGATTCTCGGGGAAAACCTGCGATCCCCGGACCAAAGAATTCTGAGCAAGGACCATCAACAAGGCAAAGGCATTCTTTCAGTATTATTTTCTGTTGCCTGTCCACGGGTCGTAGCGAAAGCTGCGCAGGGTTGGGCCGTATCCCTGGGGCAAAGGGAAAGTACCCTTTGATTGAAACTGAAGGGTGAGTCTCCTTCCCGAAAGGGAAGCTCAGACGTTTGTCTGTTGAACCTTGAATACGGCCGTGATCGTAATGGTGTGGTTTTGTGTTTGTTGCTGTAGTGTTTGTAAGTGTGTAGTATTGTTGTAAAAAGCTGGGGTGAAATTGGTTTAGTGCCCTGTTTTTAAAATGGGAACTGGAACTTCTAAAAGGGAATTGATCTGAAAGAATTCTCCTCTTGGGTGCATTTTATTAAATTGGAAGCAAATAGCAGGACCCCCAGGAGGAGTGGCAAAGAGAGAGGATCTAATCAACTATTGTAATCAGTGGTGGCCATTGTATGGACTGAATGAGGGAGAAAAGTGGCTGGTTAATGGGACTTTTAGGATACTCTGTTCCAGTTGTTGTTATTCTTAAGAGGGGAAGGAAAATGGGATGAAGTTCCCCATGTTGATTTATTCTCTGCTTTACGAGATCATCCTGAATGGAGCAGGGAATGTAAATGAATAGGGAGAGATCCTTTGGTTCTGACCTGGGCAAAAGATAATCAGAAACTCTGTAAGCGTTGTTGTTCGGCGTGTAGTATGAGTCAATGGTGCGTCCAATACGGAGGAGCGGACGAGGAGGATGTTTCTGATGAAGGGGACTCTTTTGCTGGAAATGAGAAATTCAGTGCTATTGCAGGGAGAACGAGGGGAGGATGGGGAGGTCGAGTTGTGCAAGCTCTCAAGCCGTGCACCCAGCGCTGCAATAAAGAATGCCTGCTTTCCAAACCTTCAGAATAAGTCTTAGAGAGTGAATTCTCTTGCCGCTTTCCGGTAACAGGACGGTGACAATCAGTTGGGCTGTATTAGGCAGGGCCGCTGTCAGGGGACCAGTGCCTGCCTTGAAGCGCCACTAATCGATGGTTAGCCGCCACTTCCCGTTTGGTTTGCAAACTGGCCACACTGGGGAGTTATGAGGGGACTGAGTTTGAATACTTCCCCCCTGTTCCTGCAGCTCTTTTATCACCGGAGCGATTCCCTCCCTCCCTCTCTCTCCCCGCGGTAAGGGACAGCCTTTCACACTCACGAGTTTAATCGGGGGAAGCGTAAGGGCAGTCTGTAAAAAGCCTTATCAGGGTTGACGGAACCCCAAACTTCCACTGCCTCCCTGCCGAGTCCGTCCAGGACTTCCCCTTCACTGAATCCGATCCCAGACTATTGGTGGGGAGCACTGCCAACACCATAGTGGTCTCGGTGGGGGTGGTGTCTGCCAGCAACCAGCACTTTACTCGGGCTGTAGGTTGGGGTTTGCCATATCCAAATACATCGGTAACCCATATCTGTTATGAATCAGGGACGATCCCACTCCGGCCTGCGGTATCGGCATTTAAAGCAGAGATTTGGGCCCCTGTGCCTAGCAGAAAAGTGACCGGAGTCTTCAAAGAGCCAAGGAGAAAGGCACAGAGCGGTTCTGGAGAAACAGCTTTTAATGGACAAAACACAAGAGAAAAGGTCCCATCAAAGCTACTCTAAACCCCCTCCCTCCCTCCCTCCCCCCCCCCCAAATACACCACCCCTCCTCCCCCATCCCCCACTCCCCCCACCTCCTCCTCATCCCTGCTCGGGCTCTACTTCCCCCCCTGCCACCCCCGTGCTGCCTGCCAGAGCCCTGCGCTTGCTGGCCGGCTTTGGCAAGGCGCTCTGCCCCCGCTTCTTGCCGCGCTTCTCGCAGACGGCAGCCTGGGACGGTGGCAGGGCCATCCCCGCAGCCCCCCATGGCTCCTGGGGCTGCATCCCGATGGTGTAGAACTCTCCAAGGATGAGCATGGCGTCGGTGGTCTCAGGGACGCTGTAGTCGGGGGTGAGCAGCTCCTTGGGCGGGGTGAGCAGCTCCTTGGGCAGGGAGAGCGAGGCAAAGTCACAGTGGGGGGTGGCTGTGCCGGTGCCACCAAGCTCCCCAGGCACAGGGCTGCTGCCCAAACCATCCTGACTGACCCCCCGCTGCATCCAGGGAGACACCAAAGAGCCTTCGGGCCTCTTTGAGAAGCTCCTCCTCAGAGACTGCAAAGTCTCCATCCGGGTCCCCAGGGGCTTGGTTGTGGGGGCCAGCAGAGGGGCTGGGGGGGGGTGTCACAGCCCAGGGGGGATGTTGGTTCACCTGGCTTCTAGGAGGTGAAGCGGGAGAGATGGCCCCAAGCATTGGGGAAATTCTCTGGGACTTGGATTTCCTGGGCACGCATCAGCCAGGCGAGAGCAGGGACGCTTGCCTGGGCTTGCTGAAGCCCTGTGCCAAAAGTGCCCTGGGGACAGGGCTGATGGGGATGCTGGGCGTGCGCAGGGGCCGGGGATGGCGAAGGCGGCGGGGTGGCAGAGCAGCCAGGGGTGCCGTACCTGGTGGTGGTAGTGGCTGGGGGCCCTGGGGTGCCACGTGCAGTGAGGGTGGCCAGGCTGCGGGGAAGGGCTGCTGCTGGCGGGGCAGTGGGCACAGGTTGGCTGCGCCTGGAAGAGAGACAGGAGCGATGGCCGATGGTCACCTCCGCTCTTGCCCCCAAGAGCGTCCCTGGGGTGCAGGGGTCAGGGTGGGTCTGTACCTTGGAGGTAGAAGGTTTGGGGAAGGGCAAAAGTCTGCAGGAGTCGGGGTGCCGGGGAGTCCCGGGGGCCGTGCGGTGGGAGCTGCAGTGGTGGCGGCGCCATGTTGCGTTCTGGCTGTTGGCTGCTAAGGACTCTCTGGCGTCTCCCAGGAAGGAATGTGGGGTCTCCGCGTGTTCCGCCCCGCCCCAACAGCGTACAGCCCAACAGCTACTCTGGACGAGTAGCCCTTGTCCTAATGGCAGATTTCGGCTTCCCAGACATCAGCTTGTTGTCCAAACAGCGGATTCGTTACACGGTGTACACTAAGCCACTTCTCACACACATAGGAGACATATTGCTTTTTATTCAGGCCTGGGTGCTGGGTGGATTTCCACAAATCAAGCACACCTGATGCCCGTTCCCTGTCATATTTATACACAAACCTTCCAAATTAGGACACTCCCAGTTACAACGATTGGTTCATATTTCTTCTGCTAGGATGCAAACTAGAAGGCATGCTCGGTTCTTTTCTCGGCCTTTATCTTTGGGTAGGTGGCATAATTTGGGTAGGGGGCTCGTGGGTCGGTGGTTGCGGAGACCCTGGCCCAAATTACCTTTCCCCTAGTTTCTCAATACTTCTGGCACTCCCCAATGGTTCTTCAGGGTCTGTTGATCAGACTAACGATGTATCGGGGTTATGCTTCTACCTCTTGACAAGCACGTCTTCCTTGACACCTTGTCTGGGTAAATAGGAACTGACATAATGGTAGCACTGGACAATGGCCATCCTCAGGAGTCCCTAGCTGCTATTTACAAAACTCTCTGTGACATCCTGAACTGTGAAGAACTATCATCTGTAGCATTCTTAACTATGGAACTATGCAAAACTATTGGTAACATTTTAGCTGCAGATTCAGGATTAACTTTCAACCTCGATGAAGGATATCCTGGTCAGACTCAAAGCACGTGATGAAACTGTGAAAAAATCAAGGTGTGGAAGGATTATTTACTGTATTAAATTGTCTTACAAGCAGCGCGCTCTGTTGCCCTGTGGATAGTATCATGTCATCACCAGCATGACTGGTAATTTTCCGTTTCTTTCCTAGTACAAGGATGCATTTATGGAGGCAAATCCAGGGGTGCAGGTGGTGCCCCACAACGAAGCAACCTGTGGAACCCCAGACGTGCCCTGTTACAAAGAGGAAAAAGCAGGCTCTGCAAAAGAGTTACCAAGCCTGAGGAAAGGGGCCAAAAGTGAAGCAATGGCACAGCATAACTTTGGGATGGCAGGTGAGATTTCCATCCCTGTTCCTCAAAGGGAACAGCCTCGTTTTGTTTGAGGGTGCGGTGTTGGAATCAAAGCGCAAGGCCAGTTTTCTTTACTGCAGACTGTGCTGTAGTGCAAATAGCTTTCGTGTCCCACATGGAGTTGCCAGGTGCGGTGGGTTGACCCTGGCTGGGGGCCAGGTGCCCACCAGAGCCGCTCTATCATGTCCCTTGTTCACCAGACAGGGGAGAGAGAAAAAGTATAACAAAAAGCTTCTGGGTCGAGATAACAACAGGGAGAGATCACTCACTAGTTTTCGTCACGAGCAAAACAGACTGAACTTAGAGAGGAAATTCATCTAACTTATTACTAAGCGAAACAGAGTAGAGGAATGAGAAATAAAGTCAAATCTGAAAACACCTGCCCCCACCCCTCCCATCTTCCGGGCTCAACTTCACTCCTGGCTTCAACCTCTGCCCCCCCTCAGCAGCACAGGGGGACGGGGAATGGGGGTTAGGGTCAGTTGATCACACGTTGTTTCTGCCGCTTCTTCCTCCTCAGGGGGAGGACTCCTCTCGTCGTTCCCCTGCTCCAGCATGGAGGAGTCCCTCTCATGGGAGACAGTCCTTCACCAACTTCTCCAACGTGAGTCTCTCTCCACGGGGTGCGGACCTTCAGGAGCAGACTGCTCCAGCGTGGGTCCCCCACGGGGTCACAAGTCCTGCCAGCAAACCTGCTCTGGCGTGGGCTCCTCTCTCCACGGGTCCACAGCTCCTGCCAGGAGCTTGCTCCAGTGTGGGCTTCCCACGGGGCCACAGCCTCCTTCAGGTGCCTCCCCTGCTCTGGTGTGGGGTCCTCCATGGCTGCAGGTGGAATCTCTACACCCCCTCATCCTTCTCACAGAAGCCACCCCTGTAGCCCCCCACGCCCCCCCCAGGCTACCAAAACCTTGCCATGCAAACCCAACACAGGTTGCTAACCAATTTGTGGCTGCTAATTATGTCCATTGTATAGCCCCAACCTGAAGTGAACGATGGAGTAAAGCTTGTAGTTGGCAGTGGGTGCAAGTAATATTTTATTTTCTGTCAAAATCATGTCCTTTGATTGAACTTTGTTCATTATAATCTAATTCTAATAGCAAAACACACCTCCATTCTAAAAGCTACCCACCTTTGAGGTATGAGCACCCCTCACTGGGCATGCTCCTTGAATTTCTCTAAGCATATAGGTTTAAATCGAAGCGAGAAAACTTTCTACCCATCACAATAAGGTAACCATGTGATGCAAATGTAATTTTGTAATGGTTTTGTAACCTAAGTGTATAAACGTATAAGGGATTAAAGGCTAGGTGTGCATGTTAGGAGGAGAGATCCCCCATGCACCCAGCGATGAATAAACCAATGTTGGCTTTCTAAACTGCATTTCTGTTTGGAAAGTTGTTATTGCCCTTTGAGCGGTAACAAGGGGGACCGGCATGAGTGAGGTGAGAGGTTCTGGGAGTGGAGAAATAAGCAGGGCTCCTAAGCTTCCTTTCATGGTTCTTGGCAGTTTGTCTCTCTTTTTTTTTCCCTTTTTGAGGGCAAACACTGAGAAAAGCAACAGTCTGTGGAAACAGAGCATTTTGA
>NW_026561971.1:566538-648966 GCF_028858705.1 Grus americana
AGTACGTGGAACGTAGGAGCATTGTACATTGCCATGGTCAGTTAGCTTCATTACCTGTTACATTGATTACAAACTAAATTATTCCAAGCTTAATCATTCTGTAGTTTCTGTCTCACGGCCTCTATGCCACGATTTCATTTTCCCCTTTTTGGAAGTTTCCTTCCAGGCCTTGAGTAGCTTTCTGGTTAGCATAAGTTTTCTTAGAGCTAAGCTTCTATATTTTCTACAGTTCCCTCCTTTTGGTTTTTTTTTGCATCCCTGCAATTATTTATGTCTCCAAGCTCCTTGCAATTTTGCTATTATACTAGAAAGACAGGGTATAACATTGGAAAAATCACTGTTATACATACGATCCTTGATACCAATAAGCATGATTTTGCAATTGCATTAAAAAAAAAAATAAATTTGCAGGCACAACGAATACTGAGTTCCCTGTTCATCTCCATCCAGAAGGCTCGTTTTCACTGGAAGATAAGTTCCAGGTACCGCTAAAAGTCTCCCAAATAAAACTTCTGCTGGAGATGCACTCACTGGTTGCCTCGGTGTGTTTCTAATGTCCCAAAGTAGTAAATTTAGCGCTTCTGGCCACTTCAAGCCAGTTTGTTTACAGGTTTTTTAGCTAATTTGGCTTTGATGGTCCTAGTCATCCTTTCTACTTGCTCTGATGATTGTGGGTGATAAGGTGTGTGCAATTGCATCTTGATGTTTCATGAATGCTAAATTTGCACTAAAATTGCGGCAGAGAAATGTGCTCCTCTGTCCGAGTCAATTATTTCAGGAACTCCGTACGTAGGTATTCTCTCTTTCAACAGAGCTTTAAGCACCGCTTTTGAGTGGTTCTTTCGAGTTGGGAAAGCCTCCACCCAGCCCGAAAGCTGATCGACAATCACAAGTAAATAAGCATATCCCATAGCCCTAGGCATCTCCGCGTAGTCAATTTGTAGTTTTTGGCAAGGACGTGTTGCTGGAGGTCGCTTCCCTGCTGGTGCCTTAATTTTCAAAGAGGCATACTCTTTGCACAGTCGACAGCCTTCGCAAACTCTCCTAATAGCAGTGTAAATCCCCGGTGCTGCCCACAGTCTCTGTACTCTCGAGGCTACAGTTTCAGGTCCACCATGGGTTTTCTCATGGTGCCATCGCGCCATCGATATTAAGTACCTTTTTGGGAGTAATGGTTTCCCCCCTAGAGTCCCTTGTCCATTCTGCCGTTCGGCTCCCAGCTTCTCCCAGAGCTGGCTGTCTTCCTCGGGAAGTTCCTCGTACGGTTTCTGCATGTCTGGTAATTCCAGGTCGAGTTCTCCGTGATGGGTCAGTGTCATTGCAAAGGTGACTTGTCGGGCTGCTGCTTTTGCAGCCTGGTGCGCGAGCGCATTCCCTTTTGCCAATTGATTCTCTTGGTTGGTGTGTGCTTTAATATCTATCGCTGCTAGTTGGGATGGTAACTGAAGCGCTTCCAGGAGTTCTTTAATCTGTTGTCCCTGGGCGATCGTTTTACTGCTGATGTGGAAATCCCCTTTCTTTCCACAGCATACCTGTAGCATGGCAAACTCCAAACGCATGCTTAGAGTCAGTATACGAATTACCCGTATTCCGATCGCATATTGTGCAGCTTTCGTGAGGGCGACGGTCTCTGCGCCTCGAGCACCTAAAGTGGGAGGCAAAGGTGCTGCTAACGATACCTTAGTTTCTGCGGTAACAGCAAACCCAGTACATTTCCATCCTTCTTCACAATAGGAGGAGCCGTCGGTAAATAAGTTCATATCTGGGTTATCTAAAGGTTCATCTCGCAAGTCGTCTCGCGGTTTGCTTGTCATTTGGATTACCTGTTCACAGGCGTGTTCATCTTCTTCTCCATCCGTGGGCAGTGGCATTAAGGTGGCAGGATTCAAGGTATTTCAAGATCTTTCCAATCTGAAATTGTCAGCAAGCAAAAGTAGTAGTTCATATTTATGTGCTCTTTGTGGAGAAAGTGCTTTCTCGGCATATTGTTACAATAATCTTACCACTTCATGTGGCACACAGAGTGCTAGGAGATGTCCCAAGACTATGTTCCGGCTTTTTTCTACTACCTCAGCAGCGGTAGCCACAGCTCTTATGCAAAACGGAGTTCCTCTTGCTGCTGAATCTAATGTGCAAGAATAATAGGCTATAGGTCTTTCATGTGGCCCTAAAGTTTGAACTAAGTCTCCATTTGCTGTTCCTTTGTTTTCTGTGTGTGGTGGGTTGACCCTGGCTGGGGGCCAGGTGCCCACCAGAGCCGCTCTCTCACTCCCCTCGTTCACCAGGCAGGGGAGAAAAAGTATAACAAGAAGCTTCTGGGTCGAGATAAGGACAGGGAGAGATCACTCCCTAGTTATCGTCACGAGCAAAACAGACTGAACTTAGAGAGGAAATTCACCTCATTTGTTACTAAGCGAAACAGAGTAGAGGAATGAGAAATAAAATCAAACCTTAAAACACCTGCCCCCACCCCTCCCATCTTCCCAGGCTCAACTTCACTCCTGGCTTCAACCTCTGCCTCCCCTCAGCGGCACAGGGGGACGGGGAATGGGGGTTACGGTCAGTTCATCACACGTTGTTTCTGCCGCTTCTTCCTCCTCAGGGGGAGGACTCCTCTCATTGTTCCCCTGCTCCAGCATGGAGGAGTCCCTCTCACGGGAGACAGTCCTTCACCAACTTCTCCAACGTGAGTCTCTCCCACGGGGTGCAGACCTGCAGGAGCAGACTGCTCCAGCGTGGGTCCCGACTGGGAGTTATATACAGATGGGAGCAGCTTTGTGAAACAAGGGATCCGGATGTCAGTGTATGCTGTGACCACAGTGGATACTGTTGTAGAAGCAAAAGCTCTGCAACCAAAACCATCAGCCCAGAAAGCAGCATTGATTGCACTAACAAGAGTCTTGGAACAAAGTGAAGGAATGTATGGACTGATTCCCGGTCTGCATTTGGAGTATTACATTACCTAACCCCTAACCCTAACCCTATCATAATGCTAATCCTACCCCTAATCCTCACCCTAAAGATAACAATAAGCCTAAACCTAACCCTGAGCTGAACCCTAACCCTAAGTCTAACCCCAAACGCCTAACCCTAACCCTAACGATAAGCCGAACCTGAACCCTAACCATAACCCTAACACTAACTCTATCCCTATCCCTATTCCGAAGCTAACCCTTCCCTGAACCCTAATATAATGCTAATCCTAAAACTAAACCTAACCCTGACCGTGAACCTAACATTAAACCTAATAACCATAAGCTTGATCCTAACCATAAACCCAACCCTAACCCTAAACCTAACCATAAGCCAAACCTGAACCCTAAATATAAACCTAGCCCTAACCCTAACCCTATCCCTAACCCTAAGCCTAACCCTTACCCTAATCCTACCATAAGGCTAATCCTAATCCTAACCCTAACCCAAAACACTAATGCTAACCGTAACCCTAACCCTAACCCCAACCCTAACCCAAACCGCATCACTAACTCTAACCCCGAATCTTAACCCTAACTCTAACTCTAACCCTAACCTTAACGCTAACCCCTAACCCTAACCCAAACCACTAACCCTAACTCTAACCCAAACCCCAACTCTAACCCCTAAACCTAACCCCTAATCCTAACCGTAACCTCTAACCCTACCCATAACTCTAACTCTAACACAACCCTAACGCTAACCTTAACCCTAATGGCCCTAACCGTAACCCTAACCATAACCAAGCCGTACCCTAACCGTAACCCTAACCATCATCCTAACCTAACCCTAAACCTAACTCTAACCCGAACCCTAATCCTAACCCAACCCTAACCCTAACCCAGCTTCTATAACATTCTGCATAGGTGGCCTGATACACAAAAACCAAACTGCAAAGCACTTATTTCTACTCATGAATGGTGATTATGGGCAATGAGAGTTTAGTCAATGCAGCTGAGGACGGTACGGCTGTGGCCATCTAGTCAGACTTCTGAGCTTTCTCATTTTCTTCCAAGGTAGTTACAGCCATGGGACTTCTCTTTCTGCAGAGCACTGCACACAGAACTAGTGTGCAAGAGTTTGGTTTGTGACCGCTGCTGGCAGCAGATGGAGCGATCTAACGTCCGCTCAGTAGCAGCTGGGTTGCCACATATCCAAGTTGTGGTGATTTGTCAAGGCTTTGGAAGCAGTTGTGCTGAACGAAAGATCTCTCAGGGAATCCTCAGATCTTCATTCATAGCCAATTTCTCTGCAGAGAGTAAACGGCAGCTGGAATGTTCCCGTACACTACTTTTTCAGGCCTGAGATGAGTAAGGGGAAGTTTTATAAGCTTGCTACTCCCCCCTAAGGGAACTATGGGAGAAACACAGGCGCAGAGTGTTTTATGGGATGCCATGCTGAGGGTCCCTGCAAGTTCGTTGCCTATGTACAGCCAGAAAGTGCTTTGGGCTGTCTACAGGAAATATTTAGGCTTACTTTTGTGTTTTGTTTCGCTTGGTGGTTTTTGTTGTACTGGTTCCTTTGGCGGAGGCCAGTAAGGACTTGATGACGTGATTCCAGATCTTTGCAGCTATGGTGTGGCAGTTGGACGTTTGGAGCTCAAGGGAGGCGTTTTCGGCAACGCGGCAGTTTGATCAACTTGAGCTGCGTTTCTGTAGAGAGAAGAAATAACACCTTTGCCTGTCCCAACCCACTTGTGCTTTTCTCTCGTAGCTTGCATTGAGCCTGCAGAAATGCTTTTGAAGCCAGGTAGTTAATTGCACTGAGGAACCAGCGTGGGGTCAAATCAACCCCGAGTAAAAAGAAAAAAAGTTACGTTTTCACCCAAAGCTTTTTCTCAGCCTGGTTCTCTCTGAAGCCTCACAAATTCTGGCCTTGAGCACAGAGAGGAAGTGGCAGTGAAGTGGCAGTGCCGGTCAGGAACATTTGCAGCTCTCCTGTGACAATGTTTCTCACGTAAAAATGCTGGCTCTAATTTGGAGGTTTGTATTAAAGCCAAATGTGTGAATAATTCTTTAAGTAATCATTTTATGATGATACAAAATTGGAATCGAGGCAGGAGAAGCCCAGGGAATTGTCTGCAATCCCTCCTGCAGTGACCGCATCAGCCGCCGTGCTTGGGCCAATGCTTCCAGCCTCTTTGTTTGGAGATTAAACCTGGGAAAGTCCCCGCTTCCTCGAGCATGGATCTTCCTCTCCTTGGCACCTGCTGGCTGAACTGGGAAAAACGGGGACAGCGACATCCTTTTAAGCACCAGTTGTTCTGTGGATTAGGTGGCGGCTGTGAGGAGAGGACATGCAGGAGCTGCGTGGGGCCTGGGAGAGCTGAGGAGGTTGTGGGTGCAGCCCTGGGGGCAGAAGAAACAGCCGACACTTTGGTGAAGCAACTCTTCTGTCAGCCAGTTTGCTCTGGGGAAGGTGGGGAACTGGGGCACCCATTGCTGGAGAGCAGAAGGCTTGTTACTGCTGCCGTGCTCCTCGTCTTTGCCACACTACTGAAGCAGGTGCTGGGAGGAGGTAGGGAATGATGTCCTGGCAAAAGAGGGGACCTACAAGTTGGCAGCCTCTCCCCTTCCTTTGACGTCTCCGTATTGTGCTTGAGAGTAGGAGATGTGTCCTTGCGCCCATCACTTGGAGCCTGGTTCTAAGCCCCCATGTCAGCTTCTCTTCTATTTCTGTCATGTTGGAGACTCTTTTCCATAAAAAGCCAATTCCTGGAGTTTGATCATTCTGAAGGAATCACAGCTTCTCTTGCAAAGTCTTTCTTGCCTGTACGGTTAGGGAAATGTGCTAACTGAAGTGCTTTGAGGGGTAGGAAAGCAGAGAGTTGAAAAGCAGAGTTTACATACAATTTAAGAGCCTGATTTTGGAGCTGGCCTGTGACTTTTTGGCTGTTTGGGGATGGAAAGCCAATGCCAGTGAATATGAATCCAAATAGTTGCTCCAGCGTGGGTCCTTTCCACAGGGTGCAGTCCTTCAGGAGCGCACTGCTCTAGTGTGGATCCTGCCAGAAGACCTGCTCCCGTGTGGGCAACTCTCCACGGGGCCACAGGTCGTGCTAGGAGCCTGCTCCAGCCTGGGCTCTCCATGGGGTCACAGCCTCCTTTGGGGCACATCCGCTTGCTCTGGCGTGGGGTCCTGCACAGGCTGCAGGGTGACTCTGTGCTGCACTGGGGACCTCCATGGGGACAAACCTGTGTCACCACGTTCTGCACCATGGGCTGCAGGGGAATCTCTCCCTCCTCCCCCTCCTTCTTCACTCAGCTTGGTGTCTGCAGAGTTGTTTCTCTCGCGTACTCTCACCCATCTCTCCCAGCTGCTCTTACCCAGCAGATTTTAGCCCTTCTTAAAGATGTTGTCCCAGAGGCGCTAATAACGTTGCATCATGGTGGTTGCATCACGGTGGAGCCTGGAGAGTGCCTGCAGGGCCTTTGAGGACATCAGCCCCCAAAGCTGCCTGGGCAGCGAGAGCATCGTGGTGGTCCGGCTCTACAGGAAAGGGCTCCTTATGGGAGATTTCCACTTCCTCCTCCAGGGAGGCCTCCTGTCGTGGCTCCCTCGCCAAAGGGCTGCTTCCCCTGGGTAAGGAGATGGGGGAGCTTCCCCCCCACCATTGCCTGCCCCGCTGGCGGTGACTCGACCCTGAGGGTGGCTCGGTGCCCTTCGAGACTCGCCAGCCCTGATCTGGGGCTCAGCGGGGCTTTTGCACCTCTTGGGTGCCATTTTCGCGGTGCCCCCTGTGCTCCCTCCCCCTCCCACACAGGCACAGAGCCGTTCTGGAGAAACAGCTTTTAATTGACAAAACACAAGAGAAAAGGTCCCATCAAATCTACCCTGACCCCCCTCCCCCCCTCCCTCCCCCCCCCCCCAAATACACCACCCCTCCTCCCCCATCCCCCACTCCCCCCACCTCCTCCTCATCCCTGCTCGGGCTCTACTTCCCCCCCTGCCACCCCCGTGCTGCCTGCCAGAGCCCTGCGCTTGCTGGCCGGCTTTGGCAAGGCGCTCTGCCCCCGCTTCTTGCCCCGCTTCTCGCAGACGGCAGCCTGGGACGGTGGCAGGGCCATCCCCGCAGCCCCCCCACGGCTCCTGGGGCTCCATCCCCATGGTGTAGAACTCTTCCATGCTCAGGATGGCGTCGGTGATCTCGGGGACGCTGTAGTCGGGCGTGAGCAGCTCCTCGGGCAGGGAGAGCGAGGCAAAGTGGCAGTGGGGGGTGGCTGTGCCGGTGCCACCAAGCTCCCCAGGCCCAGGGCTGCTGCTGAAAGCATCCTGGCTGACCCCCACCGTGTCCAGGGAGCAACCAAAGAGCCTTAGGGCCTCTTCGAGTGGCACCTCCTCGGACACAGTGAGGTCATCTGCCAGGTCCCCAAGGGCTTGGTTGTTGGGTGCAGCAGAAGGGCAGGAGGGGTCGTAGCTGCCCAGGGGGATGTTGCTGCCCAGCTGTGCCTCCGCAGTGGTGGCCGTGCCGTCGATAGTGAGCTGGGCAGGCTGCTCCTCGACGTGCTGGTAGGCGGCGCTGGATGTTGGTAACACAGGGGAGGCAAGGGCCACCGTGTTCTCTTCTGCGCCTGTGCCACCATGGTCCCCATGCATAGGGCTGCTGCCGGCATCCTCCTGGGTGGCCTCCACCTCATCCAGGGAGCAACCCAAGAGGCTTAGGGCCTCTTTGAGAAGCTCCTCATCGGACTCCTCAAGGTCTCCTGCCAGGTCCTCCAGGGCCTGGCTGGGGGAGTCATGGCTGCCCGGGGGGATGTTGGTGTCCGGGTGTGCCCCCGCAGGAGGTGCCGTGCCGCAGGTGTTGGTCTGGGCAGGCTGCCCCTCGATGTGCTGGCAGCCAGGGTTGGACGTCGGCAACAGCAGGGGGGCTGGGGCCACCACTCTTCCCTCTGCATGGGTGCCACAGGAGTCCCCAGGCATGGGGCTGCTGCCAGGAACATCCTGACTGGTCCCCACCGCATCCAAGGAGACACCAAAGAGCCTGAGGGCCTCTTGGAGAAGCTCCTCCTCAGAGACTTCCAAGTCTCCATCCGGGTCCCCAGGGGCTTGGTGGTGGGGGCCAGCAGTGGGGCTGCGGGGGGTGTCACGGCCCGGGGGGATGTTGGTGCCCGGGTGTGCCCGCGCAGGGGTGGCCGTGCCAGAGCTGTTGATGTGGGCAGGCTGTGCCTGGATGTGCCGGTAGCCAGGGATGGATGTCGGCAGTGCTGGGGGGGCGGGGGCCTCCGCTCTCCCCTGATAGTTTTGGGGTGTGAGGTGTGTCGGCTGTCCCTGCGGGGTCAGAGGGGCTGCCCAGGCTGGGAGGGTCCTGCAGCCCCTGGGGCCCCCCCCACAGGGCAGCAGCCGGCAGAGAAGCGGTGCCATGGCTGAGCGTGGAGCTGGCCGGGGCAGGCAGGTTGGTGACCGTCCACTCGATGTGGAAGACCCGGGGGTCGAAGAAGCAGCCGCATGGAGCCCTCTGCAGACCTGTGTGGGTGAGAGGGAGCCGTGCTGGGCCAGGGGGTTGGGGCCCTCCAAGGACAGCCACCGAGCTGGCCCCGATGGCCGCCATCCCCCAGCTCTGTGCTGGGCACGTGGGCAGCTTGTGGCCGGGGTGCTCCGCGCGGGGTGAGCTGCTGTGCTGGTGGGACAGGCTTGCAAAGCAGGGAGGAGACTGGCTTCTAGGAGGTGAAGCGGGAGAGATGGCCCCAAGCATTGGGGAAATTCTCTGGGACTTGGATTTCCTGGGCCCGCATCAGCCAGGCGAGAGCAGGGACGCTTGCCTGGGCTTGCTGAAGCCCTGTGCCAAAAGTGCCCTGGGGACAGGGCTGATGGGGATGCTGGGCGTGCGCGGGGGCCGGGGATGGCGAAGGCGGCGGGGTGGCAGAGCAGCCAGGGGTGCCGTACCTGGTGGTGGTAGTGCCTGGGGGCCCTGGGGTGCCACGTGCAGTGAGGGTGGCCAGGCTGCGGGGAAGGGCTGCTGCTGGCGGGGCAGTGGGCACAGGTTGGCTGCGCCTGGAAGAGAGACAGGAGCGATGGCCGATGGTCACCTCCGCTCTTGCCCCCAAGAGTGTCCCTGGGGTGCAGGGGTCAGGGTGGGTCTGTACCTTGGAGGTAGAAGGTTTGGGGAAGGGCAAAAGTCTGGAGGAGTCGGGGTGCCGGGGGGTCCCGGGGGCCGCGTGGTGGGAGCTGCAGTGGTGGCGGCGCCATGTTGCGTTCTGGCTGTTGGCTGCTAAGGACTCTCTGGCGTCTCCCAGGAGGGAATGTGGGGTGTCCGCGTGTTCCGCCCCGCCCCAACAGCCTCCCCAGCCCCTCCTGCCTGGGGAGGGAAAGGGTTCAGGGGGGGCCTTGCTGCGTTCCCAGAGCTGGCATGTCCTTGGGATTGGTGGGACTTGGTGGGACGAGTGCCACGCCTGGAGTGCTGGCATGGAGGCTGCAGGCTGTTCAGGAGGGGTAGGCAGGGCAGGCGAGGTGGAGGGGTCGCACTCTGTGGAAGGGAGAGGTTGGATGGTAGAGCCCTTCCAGTCAGCAAGGATGTGGTGGAGAGCCTCTGGGTGAGGCTGAGGGGCATGGAAAACAAAGCAGCTGTTGCAGCGGGTGTCTGCTACCGATGGCCCAGCCGGGATGCCCGCACTGCGGAGTTATTTGATAGGCCCTGAGGAGAAATCTCTGGACGAGCAGCCCTTGTCTTGATGGCAGATTTCCCAGACACCACCTGGGAATACCATACTGCTGTGACAAGCAGGTCTTGGAAATTCCTGAAGTTAGTGGGCTGGAACTTCTTTTGTCCCAAGTACTCAGGGAGCCTACTCGGAAAGATGGAGCCTTCCTAGACTTGCTAGTTGTGAATGGGGAAGGGCTCGTTGGTGACGGGATGGCCTTGGCCAGAGTGATCCTGAAATGGTTGAGTTTAAAAGGGTCAGTGTCATGAGAAAATAGGCCGGCAGTGTTGCTACCCTGGAGTTCAAGAGCGCAAAGGTTATGCCCTTCAGGGAGGTACATAGCAGAGTGGCCTGGGAATGTCGGTTGGGAGCCGAGGAAGGGCGTGATTGTCTTGAGGCTTTGAAGGGCCTTGCAGCGAGCCCTGTCCCCGCTGGAAGGGATGCTGGTGGTGTTCAAGACAAAGGCGTTGCAGCCCTTGTCATCTTGTGTGTCCGTCCGTGTGCCCGCCAGCCCGCAAGGTGTGTCCTGCAGGGACGCGTCCTGTCCTGGCTCCCCCGCCAAAGGGCTGCTTCCCCTGGGGAAGGGGATGGGGGAGCTTCCCCCCCACCATTGCCTGCCCCACCAGCGGTGACTCGACCCTGGGGGTGGCATGGTGCCCTTCGAGACTCGCCGGCCCTGATCTGGGGCTCAGCGGGGCTTTTGCACCTCTTGGGTGCCATTTTCCCGGTGCCCCCTGTGCTCCCTCCCCCTCCCACACAGGCACGGAGCCGTTCTGGAGAAACAGCTTTTAATTGACAAAACACAAGAGAAAAGGTCCCATCAAAGCTACTCTGACCCCCCTCCCCCCCGTGAGCTTTTTCACTCCTTCCCAGTTAGACTCCCTTCGGCCTCCAGTGCAGTTACCTGTGGGGATCCCCCTGTCACTCCAGAAATACGGACGGGTTCTGCCCTTTCATAGCCTGATGGCATTAGGGTACACTGTGCACCCGTGTCCACAGGAGCCTTCTACTCTTGTGGGTCTGATGTGTCCGGATCCACACAGTCCGGTAAACCCGGTGGTCCCTTTTCTCCCTGCGGCTGGAGGCAGGGCCCCTCTAATCCTGCCCATCATAGCTGTTCCTCACTTCTTGTTAAAATGACTTAGAAGTCCCTTCAAGAGGATCTTAAGTAAGATCAGCCCTCCACTCTCTCTGGGGAACTGCCCACTGGCAACTGAAGAAGCATTTTTCCTGGAAGAATCCATCTTTGTGATGCTTTTGCCTTGCAGCTCACGTATTCATGCCTGTAGGATTTTCCATCCGGCGTCCTCATGTCCTGTCTGTGGTCACGCAGGTAAAACCACAGGGTATCTCGTGGTGTGTACCCTCTATATCCTCTCTCTTGAGCAGAGGCACGCTTACTCCTAATAGCTGAGCTACTGTTCCGTACAGGTGGGGAGTAGGACATATCCTCTCTAAATGGCTGGAACTCCCGGGACAGTTTCTCCACGGCCGAGACAAGGCAGGAAGAGAGGCTTTCTTTGTACTGCCGGACTTGGCTAGCCATTTTATCCACTCTTGTCCCCTCTTTCTCTTCCCAGTCCATAACTGCTAATGAGTTTCCATATGACAATGGTGCACTCTCTACAAGCTTCCGCCACGTGGATCACGTGCACTGGACTTCGTCCAGCAGTTCAGCACCTGGTTTGGAGTGGCCCAAATAAACAGTGTTCATAGGAACTCCGCTATGATCGTCTCAGCAGAATCTCCTTCTGGGAACAGTGAAAACCAATGGCCTCTTATTGAAATGGGTTATTTCTTGGTTTTCTAGGCTTTTTTTTTAATTTTAGCTTTTGCAAAATGGAGAATTGCAAGTTTCCATGGAGCTCACAAAATGGAAGCCACTTTTTTAGAGCCATAACCTCAGCCCTCTGTACTCTTGGTTACTGCAGAAAAAGCAAAGGTATACAGAGAAACGATCCATTGGCGAGCTGTGTGTTTAATTGACGAATATTATTACTGTCCAAGGAGTTGTATTACAGATTGATCTTTCCTTTTTGAAAAATCAGAGGCTGTGTTTACATTGCCGGGGAGTAAAAAAGTCACACGAGTGCCTTGGTACCAAGAAGCCACCTCAGCATAGTTGTGGGGTTCTCCTCTGCATAACTTCACCTGCTTCCTAGTAGACACGGTGCTGCCCAAGCTCGGGGGTTTCCAGTGCTCAACCCAGCTTGGCCTGAGCCACATCAGGAGTTTCTACCCTGTGCAGCAAGAATTTCAGAAACTTAGGACAAAGCGTTCTGTCCCTGCTGTTCTGCTCACACATACCTTGGTGTAAGAGAGATTGGTAATTGGCAAGGAAAGAATTCCTTGTTGATTTGAGAAATCTCCAAGTGACCCACAGAGAACCCAGTCATCTGGAGGGTACGTCCCTACTGAGCACGTGGCCCGTGGACTGAGCTGCGAGATAGGGAAGCTCCTGATGTCGGCTTCAAAGCAAGCCTCTTCCATCTGGTTTTGCTCCAGGTGGCTGCTTGGTTGCCATTTGTTTTCAAAAAACACTAGCACTGGGAATTCAGCTTGGGGGCTTGGAGAGGGAGAGAAGAAGCAAGCATGTCTTTCCCAAGGGCAACTGCTTGGTGCTGGGAAGGACGCCCCTCTGTAGCAGCGTCAGCGTAGCTTCCGGGTGATGCAAAGCTGAGAGGATCTCCCAAGTCAGTGCTGCAGGAACGTGGCAGTTTGAGGACCGTGTTACAGCTCTTCTTTTGCATATCACTGTTGCTCAGGCAGGGTGAGAGCTTTGATTTCCATTCCTGTTACCTCCAGGAGGAGACGGCCATGGGAACCACCGCTGCTTATGCAGTTCCGTGCAAAATAAGTCTGTGGCATGAGAAGAAAGATTTGGAAGACTTTTTTACTGCCTTCCAAATGATTTTGCACACTCAAGTAAAAGAAAATCATCTCAGTTACTGAGATTGAATTAACTTTTTATTTTCCCTCTCCTTCAGGCCCATCTGAGGAAAATGGAGGAACAAATTGTATAGGGGACATTTGGGAGTTGAGGGGGTGTAGGTGTGAGATTTCAAGTAGTTTGTGCGTGGCAATAGTGAGAGAGCCTGTATTGTTCCATTGCATTTAGGGCTAACTGCCTGCTGGTGATCCTCCCTCAGCTCTCCCAGACGCACATCAGTCTGTACAGCCTAAGCACATATGTCGGTGAAAGAACAGAAAGTGCAGAAAATTAGCTGACTGAACTTTTTTTAACACCTTAATTGTATCATATTGCACTGCAGCCTTAAAATCAGGGTTAGCGAGAACATTTCGTTCTCCAGCCGCAAGCTTTAAGCAAATACTGATCACTGATATAAATGAGCAATATCAGGGCAGCAAGTAAGGTCTTTTAAATCTTTTAAATTGTTGTGGGGTTTTTTTCTTTTAATAGCTTTAAGACTTGAGTTACAGTAAGGCAGTTTCTCATCTGCTCTGCCAGTCAGCACAGTAAGCTTATCTGAACATCCCACTATTAGCCCAACTGAGCTACATGAATGTCACATTTGCAGTCGGTGCTTCCATTTCATTGGACTGTTTTACTGTTTTACAGCATAGCTCTGCTCTGAAAATGTTAGAGACTATAGCTAAAGACTGAGAGAAGCTAATGGATGCTGTGTGCTTTTTTCCAACTTAAAGAGCATGGACAAGTTCAGAAATTTTGGATAGAGATGATATGAAGATGAATTAAGAACATAAATGAATTCAGGTGGAATTTCTCTGTATCTGCTAAAATGCTGCCTTTCTTCTTCCCCTTGAGGTAGAGTCCATTTAGTGGAAGACTGTTCTCTAAGTACTGGAGACCTTGAGCGTGAACGGTATCTTCTGGATGGGGCTGCCCTTGCCCTTGAACGGTGATAACCATCTGACCTTGACCTGCAACGATTGTTACGACTCTTCCCTTTGCCTCTTCTTGGATACGGTGGCGATCGCGAGTGGGAACGAGAGTGGGAACGACTAAATGAGTGAGAGCAGGAGGCAGTGTGGGAGAAGCACTGCAGGGAGACTTGGACCTTAAAGAAACCCAAACAAACCGACGAAAACAATAGAGGAAGTTAATTCAAACCAGTCACTGGGCTGGGAAAGAAGGCCTAAATCTTGGGGGACGTCAAGTCTGGTGGCCTCCTGGAGAAGAAACAATTACCGTGAGAGATTTGGTGCTTCTAGAGAGCAGTGCCTGCCTGGAGTCTGGTCGTCAAAAACCTTTGCAGAAAGGTATGTTGTGAAGGAGCACCAAAATAGCTTGCTAGTGACTCACACCAAAGGAACTCACTCGGGGGGAAGACTGCTGCCCCTGCCCGGTTTTGGTTGGGAGGTGTCTGCAGGAATTGTGGGCTGGCTGGTGTCAGGTGTTTCAAAGGTGCTATGCGGCCACAGCACCCCTTTGCATGGCAGAAGGTGACATGGTAACTTTTGGTAGACTGATGATAGGGGTGAGACAGACCAGCTGTTGGATGCATATTTGGCCTTTCCCAGGTCTAGAGCAGCAGCAGCAGCAGCAGCAGCAGCAAGCTGTAAGGCATGACAGCTTGGGAACGACTGCTCTGAGTTCTGCGTCAGGTTTTGCCACCAGGAGCATCTCATGACACTTGTCTCACCTCTGCCTCAGCATCCAGGGCCACCTTGGCCCCAAGTGTCACTGAATGGACAGGCAGCCTTGTGCCGGGTACCGCTGCAAGGCTGGGAAGTGGCAGTAACTCCTGCCCCTAGTCCTGCCCCAAATTCTGCCTCATGGCTATTCCCTGTCTCTCGCAGGTCCTTTGCAATCTACAGCACATGGGCAAGCAGCCTGAAGCACAACGCCCGACGCACAAAGCCTGGCTGTCTTCCTGCCGCCACTGGAGTCCCTTCCTGTGAGTGAGCTGCTCGCCCTCTTCTTTCTCTGCTCTGGATCTGCCACCACGAACTGAAGGGCCACTGGAGCTGGGGGGTCTACAGCCCTGATTTACCATTCCAGAGGTAAGGAGAGAAAGTGACCGTCCGAGGGTTTCATGGGGATGGGAGAGCAGAGCTAAAGGTAAAAATAGATTTCCTCTGATTTCCAATATAACCTACAAGTAATCCACAGAACAGAAGATCATCCTTTCACCTCTGGCTAATAAGAAAGCCTTGTCACCTGTTGATCATCTGCTGCCATTTTTTCCCCCTTTTCTCCTGGCAAAACTTGTCAAATTCACTTTCCTCTAACCTGTTCATGGTTTTGGTCAATCTGCTTGCTCTGAGGAATCTATTTCATGGACAAACTCTAACCAGTTCTGCTCAGCATGAACTTCCAGAGTGCAGCCTGGAAACTGGTGACAACCCACTGACTTCAGTGCTAGAAAACTATTTTCTTGGACTTCACGCTTTTCCTATGCAACAGTGTGGTGGGTGGACCCTGGCTGGGGGCCACGTGCCTACCAGAGCTGCTCTATCACTCCCCTGGTTTACCAAACAGGGGAGAAAAAGTATAACAAAAAGCTTCTGGGTCGAGATAAGGACAGGGAGAGATCACTCACTAGTTTTCGTCACGAGCAAAACAGACTGAACTTAGAGAGGAAATTCATCTAACTTATTACTAAGCGAAACAGAGTAGAGGAATGAGAAATAAAATCAAATCTGAAAACACCTGCCCCCACCCCTCCCATCTTCCCAGGCTCAACTTCACTCCCAGCTTCAACCTCTGCCCCCCCCTCAGCAGCACAGGGGGACGGGGAATGGGGGTTAGGGTCAGTTGATCACACGTTGTTACTGCTGCTTCTTCCTCCTCAGGGGGAGGACTCCTCTCATCGTTCCCCTGCTCCAGCATGGAGGAGTCCCTCTCACGGGAGACAGTCCTTCACCAACTTCTCCAACGTGAGTCTCTCCCACAGGGTGCAGACCTTCAGGAGCAGACTGCTCCAGCGTGGGTCCCCCACGGGGTCACAAGTCCTGCCAGCAAACCTGCTCTGGCGTGGGCTCCTCTCTCCACGGGTCCACAGCTCCTGCCAGGAGCTTGCTCCAGTGTGGGCTTCCCACGGGGCCGCAGCCTCCTTCAGGTGCCTCCCCCTGCTCTGGTGTGGGGTCCTCCACGGGCTGCAGGTGGACTCTCTACACCCCCTCATCCTTCCTCCATGGGCTGCAGGGGGACAGCCTGCTTCACCATGGTGTCTGCAGAGTTTCTACATCTTGTCACTCCTCTTTCCGGCTGCAAAAGCTCCCTCTCTAACTGTTTTTTTCCTTTTTAAATATGTTATCACGGAGGTGCTGATGGGCTTGGCCTTGGCCAGTGGTGGGTCCATCTTGGAGCCGGTTGGCATTGGCTCTGTCAGACACAGGGGAAGCTTCTAGCAGCTTCTCACAGAAGCCACCCCTGTAGACCGCCCCCCCGCCCCCCCCCCCCCCCCCAGCTACCAAAACCTTCCCATGCAAATCCAACACAAGGGTGCTGGAAGAACTGTGCCCGGCACACTTTGCCCACCTTCCTCTTCACTCTCCCCCTGGATCTTTATGCAGAAGGAGCTTTTGGAAACCAAAATTATCCTGCTCTTCCCACAGAAAAAAACCACAAGTGCAGAAAAGGGGGAGGGGGAGAGAAAAAGAGATACTGGGAAAAGAAAGTGCTGCAGAAAAGTCAGGAGACCAGAAGGAAAAAACCAGGAACCAGTACAATAACAGGGAAAAAAACCCCAAAGCAACAAAAAACCCAACAGACTAAGAGAAAGCAAGAGGAAGAGAAGCCATTGCAAAGGATTATTGTTCTCGCCTGTTTTTTTCTTTCTCCATTACCTGAACCTGTCCCCAGGTGACTACAGGATTTCATTAAGTCACTGTGTGACCCCTAGAAGAGTTTTATGGCCCAGGACAGACCCCAGTGGCCATGATGACCCAAAGTCACTGGCCCACTAGCCAACAGATCTGCTGAAGCCCTGCCAGCACAGGGGACCCTGTGTCCACTGTGCTGAGCCCTCCAGGCTGCAGAGCAAGAGGCATCAGAGCTTCAGATGTTGCAGGGTCCTGGATGGGGTTTCCATTCCTCCCCTGGAAGGTGCTGCCCCTTCAGAGCAGAACAGGGTACAGGAGCATCCCTTAAAGCCCAGTTAAACGGCTGTCAGGAGCCCCTGGCTGATTTTGCAATGCAGGGGGCACTCGCGCGTCCCCTTCCATGGGCCGAGTGGAGCCCGGACACAGTTACCAAAGTACCAAAGAAGAGAGAGGGAAAGCATTTTCACTGTTACTTTCATTTATTTATTTATTTTTTACTTGTCCAACCTTGAAAAGAACGAACGAGACAGCTAGAAGGGGCCTTAATGCTGAAGGCCAGCACTCCTTCCTGGCAGGCCTGTGGTGGTCTGCCTCTCCAGAGGAGCGGCTGTCTCTTACATCTTTGCTTGACACACTGCTGTTCTTCGTGTGCCGCCGTGGAGCGTCTGGCTTCCTCTGCAGCCTCCCGTCGGGCAGCCTTCTCGTCTCCAGGCCGAAGAGACCCCGTCTCCAGGCCCCAGGGACCTCGGTGGCCCGCTGAGGGACTTCTCCTGGCGCAGCAGCTGAAGCTGTGACGCCATGTTGTCTTGTCCCCTTTTCTCGGGGCTCAGTGCAGAAGAGATGACACCCCTTCAGAAGGGGTGAGGGGTAGGGCAGAGGACGGGGGACGGGAAGGAAGCCTGCAGGCCGGCCAGGCGCGGAGGGTCAGCCTCCCGGCTAGCGCCGAGCGCGGAGGCAGGGCCGGCGGTAGGGCACTGGCCGGATGACCCTACGGCACCGCGTCGATGGTGGTGTGGAGGGGAGCCCTGGCACGATGTTGTGGTGCCAGGGGAGCCATCCTGGAGGTGGATCCACCTCCATCGGCTCCTCCTCGTCTTCAGGTGGATCCACCTCCATTGGCTCTGCACCATCAGCTACGTGGAAGAGGACCGCGTAGCTGATGGTGCCTCCCCTCTGACGCAGCCTCTTCCTCCGCGCCTCCTGCAGCTCCTCCTGTGGGCGCCCACACAGAGGTGAGCGCCCGCTCGCTTCGCATCGTTGAGCCTTCATTCTTCCAACTAGTGGGGAGTCTGAGGACTCGAAAGCTCAGCGAATGTGGGACAAGTGCTGGGGGGCCAGTATTTATAGGGTCCGGAACAGAATGTGGTGAGGTAGCTTGTGACATCAGGAGGCCACTGTGATGGCTATGCAAATCTGCTGCCATTTTTCACTTTCCTCTAAACTGTTTGTGGTTTTGGTCAATCTGCTTGCTCTGAGGAATCTATTTCATGGACAAACTCTAACCAGTTCTGCTCAGCATGAAACTCGGGAGTCAAGAGTGCAGCCTGGAAACTGGTGACAACCCACTGACTTCAGTGCTAGAAAACTGTTTTCTTGGACTTCACGCTTTTCATATGCAGCAGTAAAGGAAGAAAGTATAAATTCCTGAGGTGGCCGTAGCATTGTTGTTGCTCAAGCATGTATTGCACATGGTAATGCACCTTTCTTGGATTTTGGTTGTTCAGATGAGGCGCCTCCAGCCTTTCTCTTTCTCCTTGGCACAGCTGAATTTCTCCTGTCAAAAGGAACAGGACTGTATTGAGGGAGGAGGTTGAATTTCTTCTCAAATTCTTCTTCCAACTGTGCTAAGCTAAAGGGCAGGCAAAGCCAATCCAATTAAATGTAACTCCATTTCTGTAGAAAAAAAAATAATATCTTGTTTAGGAGAGTGTGTGCCTATATACATTCCTATCTCCTTAATGTAGAGAGAGAGGGAAAGAGAGAAGCGCGCACACACGGTAAACATCATACTGTGAACCCAAGTTTGGGAGGAGAATGTACACTCCAGCTTCTGCATTTGTAACTCAGTACAAATTGATTAGTTGCATATATTAAAATTAGAAAAAATACAGACATGGGTTTCACGCCGGGGACATTTAGCTCTGTTTGCTGCACAGATTGGTAGAGGAGCTGTGTCTCCTCTGTGAGGGGAAGGAAAACAAGACCATAAAGAAACCAACCAATAAGATGGTTTGTAAAACCTCACGTGAAAGTCCTAACATTGGAATGGAAACAATAACAATTCAAAGCAGAGGAATCCGAGTGTCCCAGAACAGTAGCTTGTTTCCCACTTCTCTTACCCAGCAGAGAGATGCATCAGCCCCAGTGCGTGAGGATTTACAAGCGGTGACTCAGACTGCAGCGTGGGGCTCTGCAGGACTACAGCCCCCTCTCCCTCCGGTGCTGCTTTGCCAGCACCCGTTTCTCCTGACTTTTGTGGTACCCACCCCATGGATAGATTTTCACTGGGCTTTTTGTCCTGCCGGCTCCATCTGTTTCTCAGCCCCAGCTCTGTCTGCTTGGGAAGGGCGACGTGAGGCTGTGCCCCCTTTCCCACTGCTGGCACTCTTCCTCCAGGTGCCACCGCTCTGCCAGGACCGGTCATCTCCGGTGACACATGCCACCCTGTTTGTGCTGTAGCCAGGACTGCCTCTGGTCTGCTCCCGTTTACAGCAGTATCGCTTCGGAGTAAGACCGTCCATCCCAGTGCCGTGCTTTGGGGGAGCTGCATTCAAGCCCTGACAAGGAAGAAGAAAAATCAGAGGTGGCATTCCAAATTTTTCAGTTTCAATGGGAAAAGACTCCCAAGGCAGGTTCCCTCCAATCCATGGGCCAGTCTTGATGCACCAGGTGTTTTGGAGAGGATAGCACTGTTCTGGTGTCAGATTATGTTCTTCCGTCCTGACACCCACCAAGGCTTTGTTTTAAGATATTTAGGAACTGGATCACATTTCTGTGAACCCTGCAACCACCTGCAGGCTTTGAAACCTGCCAGTTGCATGGCCTTGGGGTGCAAGTCGGAGGGGTTTTTCGGTTTGCGCGCTCCTGTGCCCGCTCCAGCAGTGGCACGGCTGATGGTGTGCCCCAGCTGAGGATGCCTCTGCAGGTACGCCTCATTTTGCAGAGCCAAGAATAGGAACCCTGACAAGCATCAGCATTTCCAAACCTGAATCTAGATAAAGTTAGTGCCAGGTGAGAGGTGGGTGACAGGGTCTCAGCTTGGGCTGAGCCCATGCAGAGGAGCTGCTGCAAGGCAAGAGTCCCTTTTCCTCGATGACAAGTGGCTTGAAGGGTTTGCGTTCTCCGCTCCACAATAACTTGTAGTAAGCAGGGTGCAATCTGCTAAACCTTATTGCGATTGGTTGTTTTTCCTGGTGGAAAAAGGCTTTACAATGGGTAGAGATCATTATGAAAGGAGGACCACAGCCTTTCACACGTGCTGGTCCTCCAGGTACATGCAAAGAGAGGTCTGTGTGGATACCAGAGCTCCTGCGAAGGAGCTCAAACACCCAACCAGCATGTTTCCAGCCAGCTGAGACCTCTGGCTACCGGTGGCCTGGGGGAGGGAGGGAGGGAGGGAGAAGTGAGTTTTCTTACCAGCTGGGGAAAAAAGGCAGTGAAGCCTATGGATGGAGACGGACTGCAGGGTCAGATGCCAAAGCAGCCTTCCTAGGGCTGCTGGTCAGACCCCTGACAAGCCCCGGTACCCTGGGAGGCAGCAGCCAGCCCTGCAGCCTGCTAGCGAAACACTTCAGCTCCAACACGGCTCCTCCTTCTGTGCTTTTCAACAGCCCTGCAGGCCCCCAGCCCCAGCCCGCTGCGCTGGTGGGCCGGGGAGCTGGAGGCATTTTCCCAGCGCTCTGATCTAACAGCACCAGTGGGACTGTTTCCAGCACGCTGCCACTGGAGGGCTTATCGGCCTCCCTCCCTATCTCCCACCACCCCGGCCTGATAAACGAGGGGCTGGTGGCAGCCGGGGGAAGCGCCCAGAGCAGGGGCTGGAGCTGGGGACTGGCCAAACACAAAGGTGGCAGGGCTGGGGTGCTTCTCCCGTGAGCCCCTCCCTGTCAATGAGGATGTTGATACCTGTGACTATGGAAATCTTAAGATCAATTCAAGCAATTAGAGCCATTGCTCAATCCATGTAACCAAACAAAAGGGAAACCATTGTCACTTAGGAAACAATTAGTTGTAAGATAAGGAGCTCTGGAACAATCTCATTTTAAAGAGCTGGGCCTTGGAAGAACAGATGTGCAAAAAAAGAGAGTTACAAGGTGATCCCAAAACCGGCCTTGAGGGATAAGGTATATGTGATACCCGGAGTGAGTCTGAAGACCTCTGAGGACAGCCACCCCGAGGTGTCAACAAACATGGGGGAAAGACCTTAGCATATGCTAACGAGTTCCCAAGGAAGATCCCTGCCTGTGATAAGCACTACTGGGAAAGATACTGAATATGTCTATGAACATAGTAGAAATACTTGCTAGTTTTGTCTTTTGGGTGTGCACCTTAGGTGGAGTTATCCCCCGTGCACCCAGCGCTGCAATAAAGAATGCCTGCTTTCTAAAACTTCCAAATAAGCCTTAGAGAGTGAACTATTTTGCCGCTTTCAGTGTGGTGGAGGGGAAGCAGCAGAGCAGGCCCTTCCCCACAGGGTAACAGAGAGCAAAGGGTCATACTGGGGAGCAACCAGCTTCCAGGCCCGGGGCAAAGGGAATGCCCAATGGAGAGGTGATGGGAGCATTGTGGGAGCAAGGAAACACATCCCCACAAAACTCAGAGGCACACCAGAGTGGCTCTAATATTTCTTGCCAGGTGGAAAGTAACTGCTGACACCTGCCTATCTTGGGCAGGAACAGGTTTTCCCTAAATTAGCCTAATTAGCAGGGCATAAAAAGCAGCTCACCTGGGGCTGTGTCTCTCTCTGCTTTGTGTTGGAGGGGTGGCTCTGAGCTGCAATAGCCTGGGAGCATCTGGGATGTCCTGGATGCTGAAGGTGTGTCTCCCTTACCCACTGAGCAGAAAAGTTCAAAAAGACTTGGGTTTTTTTTTTTTAATCTTCAGGAAAGATGCCCTGGTGTGTCCCTATGGACACCTGAGCAGTCCCTGTGCATCCCTGGGGGTCCCTCAGCTGCTCCCTGGCTGGCCTTCAGCTGCTGTGGGTGTGGGACATACAGCTATTGCTCTCTAGTGGCTCCTGGCCTGGGGAAGGCTGGCTCCCCCCACCCCTGGCACCGGGGATGCTCGGGTCCTGCTTCCGGTCTCCCCCACTCCGGGACACCCGGGGCCCGGCATCGTGGGTGTGATCGCACCCGGCAGCAGCTTGCCCACGCCCGGAGGTGGCTCACCCACTCGGTGGCACCTTGTCCCTTCATCTCATGGGGGCTGGACCGTACCAGGAACAGCTGGCGGTGGTGTTTTGGGGGTTTTTTTGCCCAGGGTTTGGTGTGACAGACCTGGCTTGCAGCCCCCGGGCACGGCTGATGGGCACTTACACCTCGCACTGGGTTGTTTCCCAGCCTGGGAGAAGGTTTTCCCCGAGCAAGGAACCTCATGTTGGAGATTTTGGAGAATAAATGAAATAGGGAGTTTGTCTCCAAATACTCCATAGCTTTCTTGTAATGCATTTTAAACCATTCAAGCTGGGAAGCGCGAGGCTTTGGTAAAATGCACGTACAGGAAACCCAAGAGGGAGGTAGTGAGACTGTGTGGGAGCCAGGGCCCAGCTCTGCAGCATGGCTGTGAGGCAAGAAATTGAGGCAACTAAGAGGCAAGCTGAGGGAATGGAAGGACATTTGTAAGGGGAATGGACTTTGCATAACTCCTGGGATTGAGGGAGGGTCCTCCCTGTGTGCAGGGCCTTGTGAAATGCTGGGGAATCCCCATCTGTTTTGGAGGGTTGTGGTGGGTTGACCCTGGCTGGGGGCCAGGTGCCCACCAGAGCTGCTCTATCATGTCCCTTGTTCACCAGACAGGGGAGAGAGAAAAAGTCTAACAAAAAGCTTCTGGGTCGAGATAAGGACAGGGAGAGATCACTCGCTAGTTATCGTCACGAGCAAAACAGACTGAACTTAGAGAGGAAATTCACCTCATTTGTTACTAAGCGAAACAGAGTAGAGGAATGAGAAATAAAATCAAATCTGAAAACACCTGCCCCCACCCCTCCCATCTTCCCAGGCTCAACTTCACTCCTGGCTTCAACCTCTGCCCCCCCTCAGCAGCACAGGGGGACGGGGAATGGGGGTTAGGGTCAGTTCATCACACGTTGTTTCTGCCGCTTCTTCCTCCTCAGGGGGAGGACTCCTCTCGTCGTTCCCCTGCTCCAGCATGGAGGAGTCCCTCTCACGGGAGACAGTCCTTCACCAACTTCTCCAACGTGAGTCTCTCCCACGGGGTGCAGACCTTCAGGAGCAGACTGCTCCAGCGTGGGTCCCCCACGGGGTCACAAGTCCTGCCAGCAAACCTGCTCTGGCGTGGGCTCCTCTCTCCACGGGTCCACAGCTCCTGCCAGGAGCTTGCTCCAGTGTGGGCTTCCCACGGGGCCACAGCCTCCTTCAGGTGCCTCCCCCTGCTCTGGTGTGGGGTCCTCCATGGGCTGCAGGTGGAATCTCTACACCCCCTCATCCTTCTCACAGAAGCCACCCCTGTAGCCCCCCCCGCCCCCCCAGGCTACCAAAACCTTGCCATGCAAACCCAACACAGGTTGCTAACCAATTTGTGGCTGCTGATTATGTCCATTGTATAGCCCCAACCTGAAGTGAACGATGGAGTAAAGCTTGTAGTTGGCAGTGGGTGCAAGTAATATTTTATTTTCTGTCAAAATCATGTCCTTTGATTGAACTTTGTTCATTATAATCTAATTCTCATAGCAAAACACACCTCCATTCTAAAAGCTACCCACCTTTGAGGTATGAGCACCCCTCACTGGGCATGCTCCTTGAATTTCTCTAAGCATATAGGTTTAAATCGAAGCGAGAAAACTTTCTACCCATCACAATAAGGTAACCATGTGATGCAAATGTAATTTTGTAATGGTTTTGTAACCTAAGTGTATAAACGTATAAGGGATTAAAGGCTAGGTGTGCATGTTAGGAGGAGAGATCCCCCATGCACCCAGCGATGAATAAACCAATGTTGGCTTTCTAAACTGCATTTCTGTTTGGAAAGTTGTTATTGCCCTTTGAGCGGTAACAAGGGGGACCGGCATGAGTGAGGTGAGAGGTTCTGGGAGTGGAGAAATAAGCAGGGCTCCTAAGCTTCCTTTCATGGTTCTTGGCAGTTTGTCTCTCTTTTTTTTTTCCCTTTTTGAGGGCAAACACTGAGAAAAGCAACAGTCTGTGGAAACAGAGCATTTTGAAGAAAAGTATATGGTGGGAGTTAAAACTAAATCTTAAAACTAAAACATGCAGATACCTATTAGAGAGGTCTGTGTGGATACCAGAGCTCCTGCGAAGGAGCTCAAACACCCAACCAGCATGTTTCCAGCCAGCTGAGACCTCTGGCCACCGGTGGCCTGGGGGAGCGAGGGAGGGAGGGAGGGAGGGAGAAGTGAGTTTTCTTACCAGCTGGGGAAAAAAGGCAGTGAAGCCTATGGATGGAGACGGACTGCAGGGTCAGATGCCAAAGCAGCCTTCCTAGGGCTGCTGGTCAGACCCCTGACAAGCCCCGGTACCCTGGGAGGCAGCAGCCAGCCCTGCAGCCTGCTAGCGAAACACTTCAGCTCCAACACGGCTCCTCCTTCTGTGCTTTTCAACAGCCCTGCAGCCCCCCAGCCCCAGCCCGCTGCGCTGGTGGGCCGGGGAGCTGGAGGCATTTTCCCAGCGGTCTGATCTAACAGCACCAGTGGGACTGTTTCCAGCACGCTGCCACTGGAGGGCTTATCGGCCTCCCTCCCTATCTCCCACCACCCCGGCCTGATAAACGAGGGGCTGGTGGCAGCCGGGGGAAGCGCCCAGAGCAGGGGCTGGAGCTGGGGACTGGCCAAACACAAAGGTGGCAGGGCTGGGGTGCTTCTCCCGTGAGCCCCTCCCTGTCAATGAGGATGTTGATACCTGTGACTATGGAAATCTTAAGATCAATTCAAGCAATTAGAGCCATTGCTCAATCCATGTAACCAAACAAAAGGGAAACCATTGTCACTTAGGAAACAATTAGTTGTACGATAAGGAGCTCTGGAACAATCTCATTGTAAAGAGCTGGGCCTTGGAAGAACAGATGTGCAAAAAAAGATAAGAGAGTTACAAGGTGATCCCAAAACCGGCCTTGAGGGATAAGGTATATGTGATACCCGGAGTGATTCTGAAGACCTCTGAGGACAGCCACCCCGAGGTGTCAACAAACATGGGGGAAAGACCTTAGCATATGCTAACGAGTTCCCAAGGAAGATCCCTGCCTGTGATAAGCACTACTGGGAAAGATACTGAATATGTCTATGAACATAGTAGAAATACTTGCTAGTTTTGTCTTTTGGGTGTGCACCTTAGGTGGAGTTATCCCCCGTGCACCCAGCGCTGCAATAAAGAATGCCTGCTTTCTAAAACTTCCAAATAAGCCTTAGAGAGTGAACTATTTTGCCGCTTTCCAGTAACAGTGTGGTGGAGGGGAAGCAGCAGAGCAGGCCCTTCCCCACAGGGTAACAGAGAGCAAAGGGTCATACTGGGGAGCAACCAGCTTCCAGGCCCGGGGCAAAGGGAATGCCCAATGGAGAGGTGATGGGAGCATTGTGGGAGCAAGGAAACACATCCCCACAAAACTCAGAGGCACACCAGAGTGGCTCTAATATTTCTTGCCAGGTGGAAAGTAACTGCTGACACCTGCCTATCTTGGGCAGGAACAGGTTTTCCCTAAATTAGCCTAATTAGCAGGGCATAAAAAGCAGCTCACCTGGGGCTGTGTCTCTCTCTGCTTTGTGTTGGAGGGGTGGCTCTGAGCTGCAATAGCCTGGGAGCATCTGGGATGTCCTGGATGCTGAAGGTGTGTCTCCCTTACCCACTGAGCAGAAAAGTTCAAAAAGACTTGGGTTTTTTTTTTTTAATCTTCAGGAAAGATGCCCTGGTGTGTCCCTATGGACACCTGAGCAGTCCCTGTGCATCCCTGGGGGTCCCTCAGCTGCTCCCTGGCTGGCCTTCAGCTGCTGTGGGTGTGGGACATACAGCTATTGCTCTCTAGTGGCTCCTGGCCTGGGGAAGGCTGGCTCCCCCCACCCCTGGCACCGGGGATGCTCGGGTCCTGCTTCCGGTCTCCCCCACTCCGGGACACCCGGGCCCGGCATCGTGGGTGTGATCGCACCCGGCAGCAGCTTGCCCACGCCCGGAGGTGGCTCACCCACTCGGTGGCACCTTGTCCCTTCATCTCATGGGGGCTGGACCGTACCAGGAACAGCTGGCGGTGGTGTTTTGGGGGTTTTTTTGCCCAGGGTTTGGTGTGACAGACCTGGCTTGCAGCCCCTGGGCACGGCTGATGGGCACTTACACCTCGCACTGGGTTGTTTCCCAGCCTGGGAGAAGGTTTTCCCCGAGCAAGGAACCTCATGTTGGAGATTTTGGAGAATAAATGAAGTAGGGAGTTTGTCTCCAAATACTCCATAGCTTTCTTGTAATGCATTTTAAACCATTCAAGCTGGGAAGCGCGAGGCTTTGGTAAAATGCACGTACAGGAAACCCAAGAGGGAGGTAGTGAGACTGTGTGGGAGCCAGGGCCCAGCTCTGCAGCATGGCTGTGAGGCAAGAAATTGAGGCAACTAAGAGGCAAGCTGAGGGAATGGAAGGACATTTGTAAGGGGAATGGACTTTGCATAACTCCTGGGATTGAGGGAGGGTCCTCCCTGTGTGCAGGGCCTTGTGAAATGCTGGGGAATCCCCATCTGTTTTGGAGGGTTGTGGTGGGTTGACCCTGGCTGGGGGCCAGGTGCCCACCAGAGCTGCTCTATCATGTCCCTTGTTCACCAGACAGGGGAGAGAGAAAAAGTCTAACAAAAAGCTTCTGGGTCGAGATAAGGACAGGGAGAGATCACTCGCTAGTTATCGTCACGAGCAAAACAGACTGAACTTAGAGAGGAAATTCACCTCATTTGTTACTAAGCGAAACAGAGTAGAGGAATGAGAAATAAAATCAAATCTGAAAACACCTGCCCCCACCCCTCCCATCTTCCCAGGCTCAACTTCACTCCTGGCTTCAACCTCTGCCCCCCCTCAGCAGCACAGGGGGACGGGGAATGGGGGTTAGGGTCAGTTGATCACACGTTGTTTCTGCCGCTTCTTCCTCCTCAGGGGGAGGACTCCTCTCGTCGTTGCCCTGCTCCAGCATGGAGGAGTCCCTCTCACGGGAGACAGTCCTTCACCAACTTCTCCAACGTGAGTCTCTCCCACGGGGTGCAGACCTTCAGGAGCAGACTGCTCCAGCGTGGGTCCCCCACGGGGTCACAAGTCCTGCCAGCAAACCTGCTCTGGCGTGGGCTCCTCTCTCCACGGGTCCACAGCTCCTGCCAGGAGCTTGCTCCAGTGTGGGCTTCCCACGGGGCCACAGCCTCCTTCAGGTGCCTCCCCCTGCTCTGGTGTGGGGTCCTCCATGGGCTGCAGGTGGAATCTCTACACCCCCTCATCCTTCTCACAGAAGCCACCCCTGTAGCCCCCCACGCCCCCCCAGGCTACCAAAACCTTGCCATGCAAACCCAACACAGGTTGCTAACCAATTTGTGGCTGCTGATTATGTCCATTGTATAGCCCCAACCTGAAGTGAACGATGGAGTAAAGCTTGTAGTTGGCAGTGGGTGCAAGTAATATTTTATTTTCTGTCAAAATCATGTCCTTTGATTGAACTTTGTTCATTATAATCTAATTCTAATAGCAAAACACACCTCCATTCTAAAAGCTACCCACCTTTGAGGTATGAGCACCCCTCACTGGGCATGCTCCTTGAATTTCTCTAAGCATATAGGTTTAAATCGAAGCGAGAAAACTTTCTACCCATCACAATAAGGTAACCATGTGATGCAAATGTAATTTTGTAATGGTTTTGTAACCTAAGTGTATAAACGTATAAGGGATTAAAGGCTAGGTGTGCATGTTAGGAGGAGAGATCCCCCATGCACCCAGCGATGAATAAACCAATGTTGGCTTTCTAAACTGCATTTCTGTTTGGAAAGTTGTTATTGCCCTTTGAGCGGTAACAAGGGGGACCAGCATGAGTGAGGTGAGAGGTTCTGGGAGTGGAGAAATAAGCAGGGCTCCTAAGCTTCCTTTCATGGTTCTTGGCAGTTTGTCTCTCTTTTTTTTTTCCCTTTTTGAGGGCAAACACTGAGAAAAGCAACAGTCTGTGGAAACAGAGCATTTTGAAGAAAAGTATATGGTGGGAGTTAAAACTAAATCTTAAAACTAAAACATGCAGATACCTATTAGAGAGGTCTGTGTGGATACCAGAGCTCCTGCGAAGGAGCTCAAATACCCAACCAGCATGTTTCCAGCCAGCTGAGACCTCTGGCCACCGGTGGCCTGGGGGAGCGAGGGAGGGAGGGAGGGAGGGAGAAGTGAGTTTTCTTACCAGCTGGGGAAAAAAGGCAGTGAAGCCTATGGATGGAGACGGACTGCAGGGTCAGATGCCAAAGCAGCCTTCCTAGGGCTGCTGGTCAGACCCCTGACAAGCCCCGGTACCCTGGGAGGCAGCAGCCAGCCCTGCAGCCTGCTAGCGAAACACTTCAGCTCCAACACGGCTCCTCCTTCTGTGCTTTTCAACAGCCCTGCAGCCCCCCAGCCCCAGCCCGCTGCGCTGGTGGGCCGGGGAGCTGGAGGCATTTTCCCAGCGGTCTGATCTAACAGCACCAGTGGGACTGTTTCCAGCACGCTGCCACTGGAGGGCTTATCGGCCTCCCTCCCTATCTCCCACCACCCCGGCCTGATAAACGAGGGGCTGGTGGCAGCCGGGGGAAGCGCCCAGAGCAGGGGCTGGAGCTGGGGACTGGCCAAACACAAAGGTGGCAGGGCTGGGGTGCTTCTCCCGTGAGCCCCTCCCTGTCAATGAGGATGTTGATACCTGTGACTATGGAAATCTTAAGATCAATTCAAGCAATTAGAGCCATTGCTCAATCCATGTAACCAAACAAAAGGGAAACCATTGTCACTTAGGAAACAATTAGTTGTACGATAAGGAGCTCTGGAACAATCTCATTGTAAAGAGCTGGGCCTTGGAAGAACAGATGTGCAAAAAAAGATAAGAGAGTTACAAGGTGATCCCAAAACCGGCCTTGAGGGATAAGGTATATGTGATACCCGGAGTGATTCTGAAGACCTCTGAGGACAGCCACCCCGAGGTGTCAACAAACATGGGGGAAAGACCTTAGCATATGCTAACGAGTTCCCAAGGAAGATCCCTGCCTGTGATAAGCACTACTGGGAAAGATACTGAATATGTCTATGAACATAGTAGAAATACTTGCTAGTTTTGTCTTTTGGGTGTGCACCTTAGGTGGAGTTATCCCCCGTGCACCCAGCGCTGCAATAAAGAATGCCTGCTTTCTAAAACTTCCAAATAAGCCTTAGAGAGTGAACTATTTTGCCGCTTTCCAGTAACAGTGTGGTGGAGGGGAAGCAGCAGAGCAGGCCCTTCCCCACAGGGTAACAGAGAGCAAAGGGTCATACTGGGGAGCAACCAGCTTCCAGGCCCGGGGCAAAGGGAATGCCCAATGGAGAGGTGATGGGAGCATTGTGGGAGCGAGGAAACACATCCCCACAAAACTCAGAGGCACACCAGAGTGGCTCTAATATTTCTTGCCAGGTGGAAAGTAACTGCTGACACCTGCCTATCTTGGGCAGGAACAGGTTTTCCCTAAATTAGCCTAATTAGCAGGGCATAAAAAGCAGCTCACCTGGGGCTATGTCTCTCTCTGCTTTGTGTTGGAGGGGTGGCTCTGAGCTGCAATAGCCTGGGAGCATCTGGGATGTCCTGGATGCTGAAGGTGTGTCTCCCTTACCCACTGAGCAGAAAAGTTCAAAAAGACTTGTTTTTTTTTTTTTTAATCTTCAGGAAAGATGCCCTGGTGTGTCCCTATGGACACCTGAGCAGTCCCTGTGCATCCCTGGGGGTCCCTCAGCTGCTCCCTGGCTGGCCTTCAGCTGCTGTGGGTGTGGGACATACAGCTATTGCTCTCTAGTGGCTCCTGGCCTGGGGAAGGCTGGCTCCCCCCACCCCTGGCACCGGGGATGCTCGGGTCCTGCTTCCGGTCTCCCCCACTCCGGGACACCCGGGGCCCGGCATCGTGGGTGTGATCGCACCCGGCAGCAGCTTGCCCACGCCCGGAGGTGGCTCACCCACTCGGTGGCACCTTGTCCCTTCATCTCATGGGGGCTGGACCGTACCAGGAACAGCTGGCGGTGGTGTTTTGGGGTTTTTTTTGCCCAGGGTTTGGTGTGACAGACCTGGCTTGCAGCCCCCGGGCACGGCTGATGGGCACTTACACCTCGCACTGGGTTGTTTCCCAGCCTGGGAGAAGGTTTTCCCCGAGCAAGGAACCTCATGTTGGAGATTTTGGAGAATAAATGAAGTAGGGAGTTTGTCTCCAAATACTCCATAGCTTTCTTGTAATGCATTTTAAACCATTCAAGCTGAGAAGCGCGAGGCTTTGGTAAAATGCACGTACAGGAAACCCAAGAGGGAGGTAGTGAGACTGTGTGGGAGCCAGGGCCCAGCTCTGCAGCATGGCTGTGAGGCAAGAAATTGAGGCAACTAAGAGGCAAGCTGAGGGAATGGAAGGACATTTGTAAGGGGAATGGACTTTGCATAACTCCTGGGATTGAGGGAGGGTCCTCCCTGTGTGCAGGGCCTTGTGAAATGCTGGGGAATCCCCATCTGTTTTGGAGGGTTGTGGTGGGTTGACCCTGGCTGGGGGCCAGGTGCCCACCAGAGCTGCTCTATCATGTCCCTTGTTCACCAGACAGGGGAGAGAGAAAAAGTCTAACAAAAAGCTTCTGGGTCGAGATAAGGACAGGGAGAGATCACTCGCTAGTTATCGTCACGAGCAAAACAGACTGAACTTAGAGAGGAAATTCACCTCATTTGTTACTAAGCGAAACAGAGTAGAGGAATGAGAAATAAAATCAAATCTGAAAACACCTGCCCCCACCCCTCCCATCTTCCCAGGCTCAACTTCACTCCTGGCTTCAACCTCTGCCCCCCCTCAGCAGCACAGGGGGACGGGGAATGGGGGTTAGGGTCAGTTCATCACACGTTGTTTCTGCCGCTTCTTCCTCCTCAGGGGGAGGACTCCTCTCGTCGTTCCCCTGCTCCAGCATGGAGGAGTCCCTCTCACGGGAGACAGTCCTTCACCAACTTCTCCAACGTGAGTCTCTCCCACGGGGTGCGGACCTTCAGGAGCAGACTGCTCCAGCGTGGGTCCCCCACGGGGTCACAAGTCCTGCCAGCAAACCTGCTCTGGCGTGGGCTCCTCTCTCCACGGGTCCACAGCTCCTGCCAGGAGCTTGCTCCAGTGTGGGCTTCCCACGGGGCCACAGCCTCCTTCAGGTGCCTCCCCCTGCTCTGGTGTGGGGTCCTCCATGGGCTGCAGGTGGAATCTCTACACCCCCTCATCCTTCTCACAGAAGCCACCCCTGTAGCCCCCCACGCCCCCCCAGGCTACCAAAACCTTGCCATGCAAACCCAACACAGGTTGCTAACCAATTTGTGGCTGCTGATTATGTCCATTGTATAGCCCCAACCTGAAGTGAACGATGGAGTAAAGCTTGTAGTTGGCAGTGGGTGCAAGTAATATTTTATTTTCTGTCAAAATCATGTCCTTTGATTGAACTTTGTTCATTATAATCTAATTCTAATAGCAAAACACACCTCCATTCTAAAAGCTACCCACCTTTGAGGTATGAGCACCCCTCACTGGGCATGCTCCTTGAATTTCTCTAAGCATATAGGTTTAAATCGAAGCGAGAAAACTTTCTACCCATCACAATAAGGTAACCATGTGATGCAAATGTAATTTTGTAATGGTTTTGTAACCTAAGTGTATAAACGTATAAGGGATTAAAGGCTAGGTGTGCATGTTAGGAGGAGAGATCCCCCATGCACCCAGCGATGAATAAACCAATGTTGGCTTTCTAAACTGCATTTCTGTTTGGAAAGTTGTTATTGCCCTTTGAGCGGTAACAAGGGGGACCGGCATGAGTGAGGTGAGAGGTTCTGGGAGTGGAGAAATAAGCAGGGCTCCTAAGCTTCCTTTCATGGTTCTTGGCAGTTTGTCTCTCTTTTTTTTTTCCCTTTTTGAGGGCAAACACTGAGAAAAGCAACAGTCTGTGGAAACAGAGCATTTTGAAGAAAAGTATATGGTGGGAGTTAAAACTAAATCTTAACTAAAACATGCAGATACCTATTAGAGAGGTCTGTGTGGATACCAGAGCTCCTGCGAAGGAGCTCAAACACCCAACCAGCATGTTTCCAGCCAGCTGAGACCTCTGGCCACCGGTGGCCTGGGGGAGCGAGGGAGGGAGGGAGGGAGGGAGAAGTGAGTTTTCTTACCAGCTGGGGAAAAAAGGCAGTGAAGCCTATGGATGGAGACGGACTGCAGGGTCAGATGCCAAAGCAGCCTTCCTAGGGCTGCTGGTCAGACCCCTGACAAGCCCCGGTACCCTGGGAGGCAGCAGCCAGCCCTGCAGCCTGCTAGCGAAACACTTCAGCTCCAACACGGCTCCTCCTTCTGTGCTTTTCAACAGCCCTGCAGCCCCCCAGCCCCAGCCCGCTGCGCTGGTGGGCCGGGGAGCTGGAGGCATTTTCCCAGCGCTCTGATCTAACAGCACCAGTGGGACTGTTTCCAGCACGCTGCCACTGGAGGGCTTATCGGCCTCCCTCCCTATCTCCCACCACCCCGGCCTGATAAACGAGGGGCTGGTGGCAGCCGGGGGAAGCGCCCAGAGCAGGGGCTGGAGCTGGGGACTGGCCAAACACAAAGGTGGCAGGGCTGGGGTGCTTCTCCCGTGAGCCCCTCCCTGTCAATGAGGATGTTGATACCTGTGACTATGGAAATCTTAAGATCAATTCAAGCAATTAGAGCCATTGCTCAATCCATGTAACCAAACAAAAGGGAAACCATTGTCACTTAGGAAACAATTAGTTGTAAGATAAGGAGCTCTGGAACAATCTCATTTTAAAGAGCTGGGCCTTGGAAGAACAGATGTGCAAAAAAAGAGAGTTACAAGGTGATCCCAAAACCGGCCTTGAGGGATAAGGTATATGTGATACCAGGAGTGATTCTGAAGACCTCTGAGGACAGCCACCCCGAGGTGTCAACAAACATGGGGGAAAGACCTTAGCATATGCTAACGAGTTCCCAAGGAAGATCCCTGCCTGTGATAAGCACTACTGGGAAAGATACTGAATATGTCTATGAACATAGTAGAAATACTTGCTAGTTTTGTCTTTTGGGTGTGCACCTTAGGTGGAGTTATCCCCCGTGCACCCAGCGCTGCAATAAAGAATGCCTGCTTTCTAAAACTTCCAAATAAGCCTTAGAGAGTGAACTATTTTGCCGCTTTCCAGTAACAGTGTGGTGGAGGGGAAGCAGCAGAGCAGGCCCTTCCCCACAGGGTAACAGAGAGCAAAGGGTCATACTGGGGAGCAACCAGCTTCCAGGCCCGGGGCAAAGGGAATGCCCAATGGAGAGGTGATGGGAGCATTGTGGGAGCAAGGAAACACATCCCCACAAAACTCAGAGGCACACCAGAGTGGCTCTAATATTTCTTGCCAGGTGGAAAGTAACTGCTGACACCTGCCTATCTTGGGCAGGAACAGGTTTTCCCTAAATTAGCCTAATTAGCAGGGCATAAAAAGCAGCTCACCTGGGGCTGTGTCTCTCTCTGCTTTGTGTTGGAGGGGTGGCTCTGAGCTGCAATAGCCTGGGAGCATCTGGGATGTCCTGGATGCTGAAGGTGTGTCTCCCTTACCCACTGAGCAGAAAAGTTCAAAAAGACTTGTTTTATTTTTTTTTAATCTTCAGGAAAGATGCCCTGGTGTGTCCCTATGGACACCTGAGCAGTCCCTGTGCATCCCTGGGGGTCCCTCAGCTGCTCCCTGGCTGGCCTTCAGCTGCTGTGGGTGTGGGACATACAGCTATTGCTCTCTAGTGGCTCCTGGCCTGGGGAAGGCTGGCTCCCCCCACCCCTGGCACCGGGGATGCTCGGGTCCTGCTTCCGGTCTCCCCCACTCCGGGACACCCGGGGCCCGGCATCGTGGGTGTGATCGCACCCGGCAGCAGCTTGCCCACGCCCGGAGGTGGCTCACCCACTCGGTGGCACCTTGTCCCTTCATCTCATGGGGGCTGGACCGTACCAGGAACAGCTGGCGGTGGTGTTTTGGGGGTTTTTTTGCCCAGGGTTTGGTGTGACAGACCTGGCTTGCAGCCCCTGGGCACGGCTGATGGGCACTTACACCTCACACTGGGTTGTTTCCCAGCCTGGGAGAAGGTTTTCCCCGAGCAAGGAACCTCATGTTGGAGATTTTGGAGAATAAATGAAGTAGGGAGTTTGTCTCCAAATACTCCATAGCTTTCTTGTAATGCATTTTAAACCATTCAAGCTGGGAAGCGCGAGGCTTTGGTAAAATGCACGTACAGGAAACCCAAGAGGGAGGTAGTGAGACTGTGTGGGAGCCAGGGCCCAGCTCTGCAGCATGGCTGTGAGGCAAGAAATTGAGGCAACTAAGAGGCAAGCTGAGGGAATGGAAGGACATTTGTAAGGGGAATGGACTTTGCATAACTCCTGGGATTGAGGGAGGGTCCTCCCTGTGTGCAGGGCCTTGTGAAATGCTGGGGAATCCCCATCTGTTTTGGAGGGTTGTGGTGGGTTGACCCTGGCTGGGGGCCAGGTGCCCACCAGAGCTGCTCTATCATGTCCCTTGTTCACCAGACAGGGGAGAGAGAAAAAGTCTAACAAAAAGCTTCTGGGTCGAGATAAGGACAGGGAGAGATCACTCGCTAGTTATCGTCACGAGCAAAACAGACTGAACTTAGAGAGGAAATTCACCTCATTTGTTACTAAGCGAAACAGAGTAGAGGAATGAGAAATAAAATCAAATCTGAAAACACCTGCCCCCACCCCTCCCATCTTCCCAGGCTCAACTTCACTCCTGGCTTCAACCTCTGCCCCCCCTCAGCAGCACAGGGGGACGGGGAATGGGGGTTAGGGTCAGTTCATCACACGTTGTTTCTGCCGCTTCTTCCTCCTCAGGGGGAGGACTCCTCTCGTCGTTCCCCTGCTCCAGCATGGAGGAGTCCCTCTCACGGGAGACAGTCCTTCACCAACTTCTCCAACGTGAGTCTCTCCCACGGGGTGCGGACCTTCAGGAGCAGACTGCTCCAGCGTGGGTCCCCCACGGGGTCACAAGTCCTGCCAGCAAACCTGCTCTGGCGTGGGCTCCTCTCTCCACGGGTCCACAGCTCCTGCCAGGAGCTTGCTCCAGTGTGGGCTTCCCACGGGGCCACAGCCTCCTTCAGGTGCCTCCCCCTGCTCTGGTGTGGGGTCCTCCATGGGCTGCAGGTGGAATCTCTACACCCCCTCATCCTTCTCACAGAAGCCACCCCTGTAGCCCCCCACGCCCCCCCAGGCTACCAAAACCTTGCCATGCAAACCCAACACAGGTTGCTAACCAATTTGTGGCTGCTGATTATGTCCATTGTATAGCCCCAACCTGAAGTGAACGATGGAGTAAAGCTTGTAGTTGGCAGTGGGTGCAAGTAATATTTTATTTTCTGTCAAAATCATGTCCTTTGATTGAACTTTGTTCATTATAATCTAATTCTAATAGCAAAACACACCTCCATTCTAAAAGCTACCCACCTTTGAGGTATGAGCACCCCTCACTGGGCATGCTCCTTGAATTTCTCTAAGCATATAGGTTTAAATCGAAGCGAGAAAACTTTCTACCCATCACAATAAGGTAACCATGTGATGCAAATGTAATTTTGTAATGGTTTTGTAACCTAAGTGTATAAACGTATAAGGGATTAAAGGCTAGGTGTGCATGTTAGGAGGAGAGATCCCCCATGCACCCAGCGATGAATAAACCAATGTTGGCTTTCTAAACTGCATTTCTGTTTGGAAAGTTGTTATTGCCCTTTGAGCGGTAACAAGGGGGACCGGCATGAGTGAGGTGAGAGGTTCTGGGAGTGGAGAAATAAGCAGGGCTCCTAAGCTTCCTTTCATGGTTCTTGGCAGTTTGTCTCTCTTTTTTTTTTCCCTTTTTGAGGGCAAACACTGAGAAAAGCAACAGTCTGTGGAAACAGAGCATTTTGAAGAAAAGTATATGGTGGGAGTTAAAACTAAATCTTAAAACTAAAACATGCAGATACCTATTAGAGAGGTCTGTGTGGATACCAGAGCTCCTGCGAAGGAGCTCAAATACCCAACCAGCATGTTTCCAGCCAGCTGAGACCTCTGGCCACCGGTGGCCTGGGGGAGCGAGGGAGGGAGGGAGGGAGGGAGGGAGAAGTGAGTTTTCTTACCAGCTGGGGAAAAAAGGCAGTGAAGCCTATGGATGGAGACGGACTGCAGGGTCAGATGCCAAAGCAGCCTTCCTAGGGCTGCTGGTCAGACCCCTGACAAGCCCCGGTACCCTGGGAGGCAGCAGCCAGCCCTGCAGCCTGCTAGCGAAACACTTCAGCTCCAACACGGCTCCTCCTTCTGTGCTTTTCAACAGCCCTGCAGCCCCCCAGCCCCAGCCCGCTGCGCTGGTGGGCCGGGGAGCTGGAGGCATTTTCCCAGCGCTCTGATCTAACAGCACCAGTGGGACTGTTTCCAGCACGCTGCCACTGGAGGGCTTATCGGCCTCCCTCCCTATCTCCCACCACCCCGGCCTGATAAACGAGGGGCTGGTGGCAGCCGGGGGAAGCGCCCAGAGCAGGGGCTGGAGCTGGGGACTGGCCAAACACAAAGGTGGCAGGGCTGGGGTGCTTCTCCCGTGAGCCCCTCCCTGTCAATGAGGATGTTGATACCTGTGACTATGGAAATCTTAAGATCAATTCAAGCAATTAGAGCCATTGCTCAATCCATGTAACCAAACAAAAGGGAAACCATTGTCACTTAGGAAACAATTAGTTGTAAGATAAGGAGCTCTGGAACAATCTCATTGTAAAGAGCTGGGCCTTGGAAGAACAGATGTGCAAAAAAAGAGAGTTACAAGGTGATCCCAAAACCGGCCTTGAGGGATAAGGTATATGTGATACCAGGAGTGATTCTGAAGACCTCTGAGGACAGCCACCCCGAGGTGTCAACAAACATGGGGGAAAGACCTTAGCATATGCTAACGAGTTCCCAAGGAAGATCCCTGCCTGTGATAAGCACTACTGGGAAAGATACTGAATATGTCTATGAACATAGTAGAAATACTTGCTAGTTTTGTCTTTTGGGTGTGCACCTTAGGTGGAGTTATCCCCCGTGCACCCAGCGCTGCAATAAAGAATGCCTGCTTTCTAAAACTTCCAAATAAGCCTTAGAGAGTGAACTATTTTGCCGCTTTCCAGTAACAGTGTGGTGGAGGGGAAGCAGCAGAGCAGGCCCTTCCCCACAGGGTAACAGAGAGCAAAGGGTCATACTGGGGAGCAACCAGCTTCCAGGCCCGGGGCAAAGGGAATGCCCAATGGAGAGGTGATGGGAGCATTGTGGGAGCAAGGAAACACATCCCCACAAAACTCAGAGGCACACCAGAGTGGCTCTAATATTTCTTGCCAGGTGGAAAGTAACTGCTGACACCTGCCTATCTTGGGCAGGAACAGGTTTTCCCTAAATTAGCCTAATTAGCAGGGCATAAAAAGCAGCTCACCTGGGGCTGTGTCTCTCTCTGCTTTGTGTTGGAGGGGTGGCTCTGAGCTGCAATAGCCTGGGAGCATCTGGGATGTCCTGGATGCTGAAGGTGTGTCTCCCTTACCCACTGAGCAGAAAAGTTCAAAAAGACTTGTTTTATTTTTTTTTAATCTTCAGGAAAGATGCCCTGGTGTGTCCCTATGGACACCTGAGCAGTCCCTGTGCATCCCTGGGGGTCCCTCAGCTGCTCCCTGGCTGGCCTTCAGCTGCTGTGGGTGTGGGACATAGAGCTATTGCTCTCTAGTGGCTCCTGGCCTGGGGAAGGCTGGCTCCCCCCACCCCTGGCACCGGGGATGCTCGGGTCCTGCTTCCGGTCTCCCCCACTCCGGGACACCCGGGCCCGGCATCGTGGGTGTGATCGCACCCGGCAGCAGCTTGCCCACGCCCGGAGGTGGCTCACCCACTCGGTGGCACCTTGTCCCTTCATCTCATGGGGGCTGGACCGTACCAGGAACAGCTGGCGGTGGTGTTTTGGGGGTTTTTTTGCCCAGGGTTTGGTGTGACAGACCTGGCTTGCAGCCCCTGGGCACGGCTGATGGGCACTTACACCTCACACTGGGTTGTTTCCCAGCCTGGGAGAAGGTTTTCCCCGAGCAAGGAACCTCATGTTGGAGATTTTGGAGAATAAATGAAGTAGGGAGTTTGTCTCCAAATACTCCATAGCTTTCTTGTAATGCATTTTAAACCATTCAAGCTGGGAAGCGCGAGGCTTTGGTAAAATGCACGTACAGGAAACCCAAGAGGGAGGTAGTGAGACTGTGTGGGAGCCAGGGCCCAGCTCTGCAGCATGGCTGTGAGGCAAGAAATTGAGGCAACTAAGAGGCAAGCTGAGGGAATGGAAGGACATTTGTAAGGGGAATGGACTTTGCATAACTCCTGGGATTGAGGGAGGGTCCTCCCTGTGTGCAGGGCCTTGTGAAATGCTGGGGAATCCCCATCTGTTTTGGAGGGTTGTGGTGGGTTGACCCTGGCTGGGGGCCAGGTGCCCACCAGAGCTGCTCTATCATGTCCCTTGTTCACCAGACAGGGGAGAGAGAAAAAGTCTAACAAAAAGCTTCTGGGTCGAGATAAGGACAGGGAGAGATCACTCGCTAGTTATCGTCACGAGCAAAACAGACTGAACTTAGAGAGGAAATTCACCTCATTTGTTACTAAGCGAAACAGAGTAGAGGAATGAGAAATAAAATCAAATCTGAAAACACCTGCCCCCACCCCTCCCATCTTCCCAGGCTCAACTTCACTCCTGGCTTCAACCTCTGCCCCCCCTCAGCAGCACAGGGGGACGGGGAATGGGGGTTAGGGTCAGTTCATCACACGTTGTTTCTGCCGCTTCTTCCTCCTCAGGGGGAGGACTCCTCTCGTCGTTCCCCTGCTCCAGCATGGAGGAGTCCCTCTCACGGGAGACAGTCCTTCACCAACTTCTCCAACGTGAGTCTCTCCCACGGGGTGCGGACCTTCAGGAGCAGACTGCTCCAGCGTGGGTCCCCCACGGGGTCACAAGTCCTGCCAGCAAACCTGCTCTGGCGTGGGCTCCTCTCTCCACGGGTCCACAGCTCCTGCCAGGAGCTTGCTCCAGTGTGGGCTTCCCACGGGGCCACAGCCTCCTTCAGGTGCCTCCCCCTGCTCTGGTGTGGGGTCCTCCATGGGCTGCAGGTGGAATCTCTACACCCCCTCATCCTTCTCACAGAAGCCACCCCTGTAGCCCCCCACGCCCCCCCAGGCTACCAAAACCTTGCCATGCAAACCCAACACAGGTTGCTAACCAATTTGTGGCTGCTGATTATGTCCATTGTATAGCCCCAACCTGAAGTGAACGATGGAGTAAAGCTTGTAGTTGGCAGTGGGTGCAAGTAATATTTTATTTTCTGTCAAAATCATGTCCTTTGATTGAACTTTGTTCATTATAATCTAATTCTAATAGCAAAACACACCTCCATTCTAAAAGCTACCCACCTTTGAGGTATGAGCACCCCTCACTGGGCATGCTCCTTGAATTTCTCTAAGCATATAGGTTTAAATCGAAGCGAGAAAACTTTCTACCCATCACAATAAGGTAACCATGTGATGCAAATGTAATTTTGTAATGGTTTTGTAACCTAAGTGTATAAACGTATAAGGGATTAAAGGCTAGGTGTGCATGTTAGGAGGAGAGATCCCCCATGCACCCAGCGATGAATAAACCAATGTTGGCTTTCTAAACTGCATTTCTGTTTGGAAAGTTGTTATTGCCCTTTGAGCGGTAACAAGGGGGACCGGCATGAGTGAGGTGAGAGGTTCTGGGAGTGGAGAAATAAGCAGGGCTCCTAAGCTTCCTTTCATGGTTCTTGGCAGTTTGTCTCTCTTTTTTTTTTCCCTTTTTGAGGGCAAACACTGAGAAAAGCAACAGTCTGTGGAAACAGAGCATTTTGAAGAAAAGTATATGGTGGGAGTTAAAACTAAATCTTAAAACTAAAACATGCAGATACCTATTAGAGAGGTCTGTGTGGATACCAGAGCTCCTGCGAAGGAGCTCAAATACCCAACCAGCATGTTTCCAGCCAGCTGAGACCTCTGGCCACCGGTGGCCTGGGGGAGCGAGGGAGGGAGGGAGGGAGGGAGAAGTGAGTTTTCTTACCAGCTGGGGAAAAAAGGCAGTGAAGCCTATGGATGGAGACGGACTGCAGGGTCAGATGCCAAAGCAGCCTTCCTAGGGCTGCTGGTCAGACCCCTGACAAGCCCCGGTACCCTGGGAGGCAGCAGCCAGCCCTGCAGCCTGCTAGCGAAACACTTCAGCTCCAACACGGCTCCTCCTTCTGTGCTTTTCAACAGCCCTGCAGCCCCCCAGCCCCAGCCCGCTGCGCTGGTGGGCCGGGGAGCTGGAGGCATTTTCCCAGCGCTCTGATCTAACAGCACCAGTGGGACTGTTTCCAGCACGCTGCCACTGGAGGGCTTATCGGCCTCCCTCCCTATCTCCCACCACCCCGGCCTGATAAACGAGGGGCTGGTGGCAGCCGGGGGAAGCGCCCAGAGCAGGGGCTGGAGCTGGGGACTGGCCAAACACAAAGGTGGCAGGGCTGGGGTGCTTCTCCCGTGAGCCCCTCCCTGTCAATGAGGATGTTGATACCTGTGACTATGGAAATCTTAAGATCAATTCAAGCAATTAGAGCCATTGCTCAATCCATGTAACCAAACAAAAGGGAAACCATTGTCACTTAGGAAACAATTAGTTGTAAGATAAGGAGCTCTGGAACAATCTCATTGTAAAGAGCTGGGCCTTGGAAGAACAGATGTGCAAAAAAAGAGAGTTACAAGGTGATCCCAAAACCGGCCTTGAGGGATAAGGTATATGTGATACCAGGAGTGATTCTGAAGACCTCTGAGGACAGCCACCCCGAGGTGTCAACAAACATGGGGGAAAGACCTTAGCATATGCTAACGAGTTCCCAAGGAAGATCCCTGCCTGTGATAAGCACTACTGGGAAAGATACTGAATATGTCTATGAACATAGTAGAAATACTTGCTAGTTTTGTCTTTTGGGTGTGCACCTTAGGTGGAGTTATCCCCCGTGCACCCAGCGCTGCAATAAAGAATGCCTGCTTTCTAAAACTTCCAAATAAGCCTTAGAGAGTGAACTATTTTGCCGCTTTCAGTGTGGTGGAGGGGAAGCAGCAGAGCAGGCCCTTCCCCACAGGGTAACAGAGAGCAAAGGGTCATACTGGGGAGCAACCAGCTTCCAGGCCCGGGGCAAAGGGAATGCCCAATGGAGAGGTGATGGGAGCATTGTGGGAGCAAGGAAACACATCCCCACAAAACTCAGAGGCACACCAGAGTGGCTCTAATATTTCTTGCCAGGTGGAAAGTAACTGCTGACACCTGCCTATCTTGGGCAGGAACAGGTTTTCCCTAAATTAGCCTAATTAGCAGGGCATAAAAAGCAGCTCACCTGGGGCTGTGTCTCTCTCTGCTTTGTGTTGGAGGGGTGGCTCTGAGCTGCAATAGCCTGGGAGCATCTGGGATGTCCTGGATGCTGAAGGTGTGTCTCCCTTACCCACTGAGCAGAAAAGTTCAAAAAGACTTGTTTTTTTTTTTTTTAATCTTCAGGAAAGATGCCCTGGTGTGTCCCTATGGACACCTGAGCAGTCCCTGTGCATCCCTGGGGGTCCCTCAGCTGCTCCCTGGCTGGCCTTCAGCTGCTGTGGGTGTGGGACATAGAGCTATTGCTCTCTAGTGGCTCCTGGCCTGGGGAAGGCTGGCTCCCCCCACCCCTGGCACCGGGGATGCTCGGGTCCTGCTTCCGGTCTCCCCCACTCCGGGACACCCGGGGCCCGGCATCGTGGGTGTGATCGCACCCGGCAGCAGCTTGCCCACGCCCGGAGGTGGCTCACCCACTCGGTGGCACCTTGTCCCTTCATCTCATGGGGGCTGGACCGTACCAGGAACAGCTGGCGGTGGTGTTTTGGGGGTTTTTTTGCCCAGGGTTTGGTGTGACAGACCTGGCTTGCAGCCCCTGGGCACGGCTGATGGGCACTTACACCTCACACTGGGTTGTTTCCCAGCCTGGGAGAAGGTTTTCCCCGAGCAAGGAACCTCATGTTGGAGATTTTGGAGAATAAATGAAATAGGGAGTTTGTCTCCAAATACTCCATAGCTTTCTTGTAATGCATTTTAAACCATTCAAGCTGGGAAGCGCGAGGCTTTGGTAAAATGCACGTACAGGAAACCCAAGAGGGAGGTAGTGAGACTGTGTGGGAGCCAGGGCCCAGCTCTGCAGCATGGCTGTGAGGCAAGAAATTGAGGCAACTAAGAGGCAAGCTGAGGGAATGGAAGGACATTTGTAAGGGGAATGGACTTTGCATAACTCCTGGGATTGAGGGAGGGTCCTCCCTGTGTGCAGGGCCTTGTGAAATGCTGGGGAATCCCCATCTGTTTTGGAGGGTTGTGGTGGGTTGACCCTGGCTGGGGGCCAGGTGCCCACCAGAGCTGCTCTATCATGTCCCTTGTTCACCAGACAGGGGAGAGAGAAAAAGTCTAACAAAAAGCTTCTGGGTCGAGATAAGGACAGGGAGAGATCACTCGCTAGTTATCGTCACGAGCAAAACAGACTGAACTTAGAGAGGAAATTCACCTCATTTGTTACTAAGCGAAACAGAGTAGAGGAATGAGAAATAAAATCAAATCTGAAAACACCTGCCCCCACCCCTCCCATCTTCCCAGGCTCAACTTCACTCCTGGCTTCAACCTCTGCCCCCCCTCAGCAGCACAGGGGGACGGGGAATGGGGGTTAGGGTCAGTTCATCACACGTTGTTTCTGCCGCTTCTTCCTCCTCAGGGGGAGGACTCCTCTCGTCGTTGCCCTGCTCCAGCATGGAGGAGTCCCTCTCACGGGAGACAGTCCTTCACCAACTTCTCCAACGTGAGTCTCTCCCACGGGGTGCAGACCTTCAGGAGCAGACTGCTCCAGCGTGGGTCCCCCACGGGGTCACAAGTCCTGCCAGCAAACCTGCTCTGGCGTGGGCTCCTCTCTCCACGGGTCCACAGCTCCTGCCAGGAGCTTGCTCCAGTGTGGGCTTCCCACGGGGCCACAGCCTCCTTCAGGTGCCTCCCCCTGCTCTGGTGTGGGGTCCTCCATGGGCTGCAGGTGGAATCTCTACACCCCCTCATCCTTCTCACAGAAGCCACCCCTGTAGCCCCCCACGCCCCCCCAGGCTACCAAAACCTTGCCATGCAAACCCAACACAGGTTGCTAACCAATTTGTGGCTGCTGATTATGTCCATTGTATAGCCCCAACCTGAAGTGAACGATGGAGTAAAGCTTGTAGTTGGCAGTGGGTGCAAGTAATATTTTATTTTCTGTCAAAATCATGTCCTTTGATTGAACTTTGTTCATTATAATCTAATTCTAATAGCAAAACACACCTCCATTCTAAAAGCTACCCACCTTTGAGGTATGAGCACCCCTCACTGGGCATGCTCCTTGAATTTCTCTAAGCATATAGGTTTAAATCGAAGCGAGAAAACTTTCTACCCATCACAATAAGGTAACCATGTGATGCAAATGTAATTTTGTAATGGTTTTGTAACCTAAGTGTATAAACGTATAAGGGATTAAAGGCTAGGTGTGCATGTTAGGAGGAGAGATCCCCCATGCACCCAGCGATGAATAAACCAATGTTGGCTTTCTAAACTGCATTTCTGTTTGGAAAGTTGTTATTGCCCTTTGAGCGGTAACAAGGGGGACCGGCATGAGTGAGGTGAGAGGTTCTGGGAGTGGAGAAATAAGCAGGGCTCCTAAGCTTCCTTTCATGGTTCTTGGCAGTTTGTGTCTCTTTTTTTTTCCCTTTTAGAGGGCAAACACTGAGAAAAGCAACAGTCTGTGGAAACACAGCATTTTGAAGAAAAGTATATGGTGGGAGTTAAAACTAAATCTTAAAACTAAAACGTGCAGATACCTATTACTGGAAGAGATCCTCTTTCTGCAACTTGTGGAACTAGGTTTTCAGTTGGGAGGCGGGTGAGTCCACTTTCTGCAGGAAGGAGGGGTTTCCTCACCTGAGGGAGTGGGTGATTTTGCCTGGGTTTGGAGCAGCTTGGGCGCTCCCTCCCCCCCTTGCTCTGTGTGACTGGAAGGCTCCAGCTGGGCATACCACTTGTAACCGGTGCCTGGTGGGACTCCCCCAGGGGTGGGGTGCTGCCAGTACAGGCCTCAGGGCATTAAAGGGCCCTCCTAGGGTGAGGGATTGTTGCCGGAGCATTCTTTCAGCCTCCTGCAAGGCTAGACCGACCACAAAGAGGCCTTTCTCCCAGACCCAGTATCGCTTTTCTGCAGCTTTGAAGCTGCCTGAGTGAAACCCTCCGTTGCACGCTGCCACACGTGTAGAGATGCCCCAGGAAGGGCAAAACCCCGTTCCATCTGGAGCGGATCTGTGGGGTGTGCTGGGCCCAAAGCTTGCTATGCCCCTGCTTCAAAACCCAGTAATTTTGGGGCTTCCTCATGAAGAGGGGTCCAATCCCAGGAAGCTCTTTTGCACGTTAGATCATGCAGGGGACGAGCTGTGGCAGAGAAATCCGGACTGTGCTTCCTCCAGCATACCAGCAAGCCTAGGGTATGTCGCAGCTCCTTTTTGTTTTCTGGGCTTTCTCTCTGTTGTAAGGTGGCCAAGGTGTTGTTGGAATACACACGGCTCCTACTTTCCACCAGCTGCCTAAGAACTTCACCTCAGCGGAGGGGAGTTGTACCTTTTCTGCCGGAACCTGAAATTCTCAACTTTCCAGGTGAGTAATTCTTTTCTTTTGGGTTTGTCCCACTGCAGGGCCATCGGACCCGCCCCCCCGCCCCCGCCCCACTATATCATCAATGTCTTGGTACGTTTTAACTCTCCCCTCGGGGATGATTTCTGATAGTGCTGGGGCCAGGGCGTGATGTGCCAAGGTAGGTGAATGCCCATATCCTTGTGGCAAAGGAGTAAAGGTCTATTGTATACCTTCCCGTGAGAATGCAAATCTATCTCGGTCGCCTTCCTGTAGAGGAACCATGAAAAACATCTCTGTTACATCAGTGGGGGCTAAACTGTTGTGGGACTGTTCCTGTCTGGTGACAATCAGTTGGGCTGTATTAGGCACGGCCGCAATCAGGGGACCAGTGCCTGCGTTTAAGGGCCAATAATCGATGGTTAGCCGCCACTTCCCGTTTGGTTTGCAAACTGGCCGCACTGGAGAGTTATCAGGGGAGTAAGTTTGAATAATTACTCCCTGTTCCTGCAGCTCTTTGATCATGGGAGCGATTCCATCTGTAAAAGAAATCTACCAGACGTGAGTTGCCCTAGGTTTGCTTTCTTGCAGCGCTGGATGCACGGGGAAATCAGCTCCGCCCAACGTGCATGCAGGTGATTACCAACGCACAGGTTATATAGACTCAAAACATACATATTCACCATTTTTCTCAAAAAAAGGCAGCCCTATGAGAATCATTTCTTGGAATTCATTTACGTAGTCTCCTCCCCGTCACGCATGCTCAGTGATTTGAGTCGGTGGCCCTCAAGGGGTCTCTGGTGGTCGTCAGTGGTCGCGCAGCCGTGTTTGCTGGATGACCCTCTTCTTGCAGGCACGCGCAGTATCCTCGCCGTGGATGCACCTGTCCGTAACAACTTACTTCATGAGATTAATATTCCCGGGCCTAGTGTCCGGTTGGGTAGGGACTGTACGTGGAACGTAGGAGCATTGTACATTGCCATGGTCAGTTAGCTTCATTACCTGTTACCTTGATTACAAACTAATTATTCCAAGCTAATCATTCTGTAGTTTCTGTCTCACGGCCTCTATGCCACCATTACATTTTCCCCTTTTTGGAAGTTTCCTTCCAGGCCTTGAGTAGCTTTCTGGGTAGCATAAGTTTTCTTTGAGCTAAGCTTCTATATTTTCTACAGTTCCCTCCTTTTGGTTTTTTTTTTTTGCATCCCTGCAATTATTTATGCCTCCAAGCTCCTTGCAATTTTGCTATTATGCTAGAAAGACAGGGTATACAACATTGAAAAATCACTGTTATACATGCGATCCCTTGATACCAACAAGCATGATTTTGCAATTGCATAAAAAAAAAAAAAAAAATTTCTGCAGGCACAACGAATACTGAGTTCCCTGTTCATCTCCATCCAGAAGGCTCGTTTTCACTGGAATATAAGTTCCAGGTACCGCTAAAACTCTCCCAAATAAAACTTCTGCTGGAGATGCACCCACTGGTTGCCTCGGTGTGTTTCTAATGTCCCAAAGTAGTAAATTTAGCGCTTCTGGCCACTTCAAGCCAGTTTGTTTACAGGTTTTTAGCTAATTTGGCTTTGATGGTCCTAGTCATCCTTTCTACTTGCTCTGATGATTGTGGGTGATAAGGTGTGTGCAATTGCATCTTGATGTTTCATGAATGCTAAATTTGCACTAAAATTGCGGCAGAGAAATGTGCTCCTCTGTCCGAGTCAATTATTTCAGGAACTCCGTACGTAGGTATTCTCTCTTTCAACAGAGCTTTAACCACCGCTTTTGAGTGGTTCTTTCGAGTTGGGAAAGCCTCCACCCAGCCCGAAAGCTGATCGACAATCACAAGTAAATAAGCATATCCCATAGCCCTAGGCATCTCCGCGTAGTCAATTTGTAGTTTTTGGTAAGGACGTGTTGCTGGAGGTCGCTTCCCTGCTGGTGCCTTAATTTTCAAAGAGGCATACTCTTTGCACAGTCGACAGCCTTCGCAAACTCTCCTAATAGCAGTGTAAATCCCCGGTGCTGCCCACAGTCTCTGTACTCTCGAGGCTACAGTTTCAGGTCCACCATGGGTTTTCTCATGGTGCCATCGTGCCATCGGTATTAAGTACCTTTTTGGGAGTAATGGTTTCCCCCCTAGAGTCCCTTGTCCATTCTGCCGTTCGGCTCCCAGCTTCTCCCAGAGCTGGCTGTCTTCCTCGGGAAGTTCCTCGTACGGTTTCTGCATGTCTGGTAATTCCAGGTCGAGTTCTCCGTGATGGGTCAGTGTCATTGCAAAGGTGACTTGTCGGGCTGCTGCTTTTGCAGCCTGGTGCGCGAGCGCATTCCCTTTTGCCAATTGATTCTCTTGGTTGGTGTGTGCTTTAATATCTGTCGCTGCTAGTTGGGATGGTAACTGAAGCGCTTCCAGGAGTTCTTTAATCTGTTGTCCCTGGGCGATCGTTTTACCTGCTGATGTGAGAAATCCCCTTTCTTTCCACAGCATACCTGTAGCATGGCAAACTCCAAACGCATGCTTAGAGTCAGTATACGAATTAACCCGTATTCCGATCGCATATTGTGCAGCTTTCGTGAGGGCGACGGTCTCTGCGCCTCGAGCACCTAAAGTGAGAGGCAAAGGTGCTGCTAACGATACCTTAGTTTCCGCGGTAACAGCAAACCCAGTACATTTCCATCCTTCTTCACAATAGGAGGAGCCGTCGGTAAATAAGTTCATATCTGGGTTATCTAAAGGTTGATCTCGCAAGTCGTCTCGCGGTTTGCTTGTCATTTGGATTACCTGTTCACAGGCGTGTTCATCTTCTTCTCCATCCGTGGGCAGTGGCATTAAGGTGGCAGGATTCAAGGTATTTCAAGATCTTTCCAATCTTAAATTGTCAGCAAGCAAAAGTAGTAGTTCATATTTATGTGCTCTTTGTGGAGAAAGTGCTTTCTCGGCATATTGTTACAATAATGTTTCCACTTCATGTGGCACACAGAGTGCTAGGAGATGTCCCAAGACTATGTTCCGGCTTTTTTCTACTACCTCAGCAGCGGTAGCCACAGCTCTTATGCAAAACGGAGTTCCTCTTGCTGCTGAATCTAATGTGCAAGAATAATAGGCTATAGGTCTTTCATGTGGCCCTAAAGTTTGAACTAAGTCTCCATTTGCTGTTCCTTTGTTTTCTGTGTGTGGTGGGTTGACCCTGGCTGGGGGCCAGGTGCCCACCAGAGCCGCTCTATCACTCCCTTCGTTCACCAGGCAGGGGAGAAAAAGTATAACAAGAAGCTTCTGGGTCGAGATAAGGACAGGGAGAGATCACTCGCTAGTTATCGTCACGAGCAAAACAGACTGAACTTAGAGAGGAAATTCACCTCATTTGTTACTAAGCGAAACAGAGTAGAGGAATGAGAAATAAAATCAAATCTGAAAACACCTGCCCCCACCCCTCCCATCTTCCCAGGCTCAACTTCACTCCTGGCTTCAACCTCCGCCCCCCCTCAGCAGCACAGGGGGACGGGGAATGGGGGTTAGGGTCAGTTCATCACACATTGTTTCTGCCGCTTCTTCCTCCTCAGGGGGAGGACTCCTCTCATTGTTCCCCTGCTCCAGCATGGAGGAGTCCCTCTCACGGGAGACAGTCCTTCACCAACTTCTCCAACGTGAGTCTCTCCCACGGGGTGCAGACCTTGAGGAGCAGACTGCTCCAGCGTGGGTCCCGACTGGGAGTTATATACAGATGGGAGCAGCTTTGTGAAACAAGGGATCCGGATGTCAGTGTATGCTGTGACCACAGTGGATACTGTTGTAGAAGCAAAAGCTCTGCAACCAAAACCATCAGCCCAGAAAGCAGCATTGATTGCACTAACAAGAGTCTTGGAACAAAGTGAAGGAATATATGGACTGATTCCCGGTCTGCATTTGGAGTATTACATTACCTAACCCCTAACCCTAACCCTAACCCTATCATAATGCTAATCCTACCCCTATTCCTCACCCTAAAGATAACAATAAGCCTAAACCTAACCCTGAGCTGAACCCTAACCCTAAGTCTAACCCCAACCACCTAACCCTAACCCTAACGATAAGCCGAACCTGAACCCTAACCATAACCCTAACACTAACTCTATCCCTATCCCTATTCCGAAGCTAACCCTTCCCTGAACCCTAATATAATGCTAATCCTAAAACTAAACCTAACCCTGACCGTGAACCTAACATTAAACCTAATAACCATAAGCTTGATCCTAACCATAAACCCAACCCTAACCCTAAACCTAACCATAAGCCAAACCTGAATCCTAAATATAAACCTAGACCTAACCCTAAACCTATCCCTAACCCTAACCCTTACCCTTACCCTAATCCTACCATAAGGCTAATCCTAATCCTAACCCTAACCCAAAACACTAATGCTAACCGTAACCCTAACCCTAACCCCAACCCTAACCCAAACCGCATCACTAACTCTAACCCCGAATCTTAACCCTAACTCTAACCTTAACTCTAACCTTAACGCTAACCCCTAACCCTAACCCAAACCACTAACCCTAACTCTAACCCAAACCCCAACTCTAACCCCTAAACCTAACCCCTAATCCTAACCGTAACCTCTAACCCTACCCATAACTCTAACTCTAACACAACCCTAACGCTAACCTTAACCCTAATGGCCCTAACCGTAACCCTAACCATAACCAAGCCGTACCCTAACCGTAACCCTAACCATCATCCTAACCTAACCCTAAACCTAACTCTAACCCGAACCCTAATCCTAACCCAACCCTAACCCTTACCCCTAACCCAACCCTAACCCTAACCCAGCTTCTATAACATTCTGCATAGGTGGCCTGATACACAAAAACCAAACTGCAAAGCACTTATTTCTACTCGTGAATGGTGATTATGGGCAATGAGAGTTTAGTCAATGCAGCTGAGGACGGTACGGCTGTGGCCATCTAGGCAGACTTCTGAGCTTTCTCATTTTCTTCCAAGGTAGTTACAGCCATGGGACTTCTCTTTCTGCAGAGCACTGCACACAGAACTAGTGTGCAAGAGTTTGGTTTGTGACCGCTGCTGGCAGCAGATGGAGCGATCTAACGTCCGCTCAGTAGCAGCTGGGTTGCCACATATCCAAGTTGTGGTGATTTGTCAAGGCTTTGGAAGCAGTTGTGCTGAACGAAAGATCTCTCAGGGAATCCTCAGATCTTCATTCATAGCCAATTTCTCTGTAGAGAGTAAACGGCAGCTGGAATGTTCCCGTACACTACTTTTTCAGGCCTGAGATGAGTAAGGGGAAGTTTTCTAAGCTTGCTACTCCCCCCTAAGGGAACTATGGGAGAAACACAGGCGCAGAGTGTTTTATGGGATGCCACGCTGAGGGTCCCTGCAAGTTCGTTGCCTATGTACAGCCAGAAAGTGCTTTGGGCTGTCTACAGGAAATATTTAGGCTTACTTTTGTGTTTTGTTTCGCTTGGTGGTTTTTATTGTACTGGTTCCTTTGGCGGAGGCCAGTAAGGACTTGATGACGTGATTCCAGATCTTTGCAGCTATGGTGTGGCAGTTGGACATTTGGAGCTCAAGGGAGGCGTTTTCGGCAACGCGGCAGTTTGATCAACTTGAGCTGCGTTTCTGTAGAGAGAAGAAATAACACCTTTGCCTGTCCCAACCCACTTGTGCTTTTCTCTCGTAGCTTGCATTGAGCCTGCAGAAATGCTTTTGAAGCCAGGTAGTTAATTGCACTGAGGAACCAGCGTGGGGTCAAATCAACCCCGAGTAAAAAGAAAAAAAGGTTACGTTTTCACCCAAAGCTTTTTCTCAGCCTGGTTCTCTCTGAAGCCTCACAAATTCTGGCCTTGAGCACAGAGAGGAAGTGGCAGTGAAGTGGCAGTGCCGGTCAGGAACATTTGCAGCTCTCCTGTGACAATGTTTCTCACGTAAAAATGCTGGCTCTAATTTGGAGGTTTGTATTAAAGCCAAATGTGTGAATAATTCTTTAAGTAATCATTTTATGATGATACAAAATTGGAATCGAGGCAGGAGAAGCCCAGGGAATTGTCTGCAATCCCTCCTGCAGTGACCGCATCAGCCGCCGTGCTTGGGCCAATGCTTCCAGCCTCTTTGTTTGGAGATTAAACCTGGGAAAGTCCCCGCTTCCTCGAGCATGGATCTTCCTCTCCTTGGCACCTGCTGGCTGAACTGGGAAAAACGGGGACAGCGACATCCTTTTAAGCACCAGTTGTTCTGTGGATTAGGTGGCGGCTGTGAGGAGAGGACATGCAGGAGCTGCGTGGGGCCTGGGAGAGCTGAGGAGGTTGTGGGTGCAGCCCTGGGGGCAGAAGAAACAGCTGACACTTTGGTGAAGCAACTCTTCTGTCAGCCAGTTTGCTCTGGGGAAGGTGGGGAACTGGGGCACCCATTGCTGGAGAGCAGAAGGCTTGTTACTGCTGCCGTGCTCCTCGTCTTTGCCACACTACTGAAGCAGGTGCTGGGAGGAGGTAGGGAATGATGTCCTGGCAAAAGAGGGGACCTACAAGTTGGCAGCCTCTCCCCTTCCTTTGACGTCTCCGTATTGTGCTTGAGAGTAGGAGATGTGTCCTTGCGCCCATCACTTGGAGCCTGGTTCTAAGCCCCCATGTCAGCTTCTCTTCTATTTCTGTCATGTTGGAGACTCTTTTCCATAAAAAGCCAATTCCTGGAGTTTGATCATTCTGAAGGAATCACAGCTTCTCTTGCAAAGTCTTTCTTGCCTGTACGGTTAGGGAAATGTGCTAACTGAAGTGCTTTGAGGGGTAGGAAAGCAGAGAGTTGAAAAGCAGAGTTTACATACAATTTAAGAGCCTGATTTTGGAGCTGGCCTGTGACTTTTTGGCTGTTTGGGGATGGAAAGCCAATGCCAGTGAATATGAATCCAAATAGTTGCTCCAGCGTGGGTCCTTTCCACAGGGTGCAGTCCTTCAGGAGCGCACTGCTCTAGTGTGGATCCTGCCAGAAGACCTGCTCCCGTGTGGGCAACTCTCCACGGGGCCACAGGTCGTGCTAGGAGCCTGCTCCAGCCTGGGCTCTCCATGGGGTCACAGCCTCCTTTGGGGCACATCCGCTTGCTCTGGCGTGGGGTCCTGCACAGGCTGCAGGGTGACTCTGTGCTGCACTGGGGACCTCCATGGGGACAAACCTGTGTCACCACGTTCTGCACCATGGGCTGCAGGGGAATCTCTCCCTCCTCCCCCTCCTTCTTCACTCAGCTTGGTGTCTGCAGAGTTGTTTCTCTCGCGTACTCTCACCCATCTCTCCCAGCTGCTCTTACCCAGCAGATTTTAGCCCTTCTTAAAGATGTTGTCCCAGAGGCGCTAATAACGTTGCATCATGGTGGTTGCATCACGGTGGAGCCTGGAGAGTGCCTGCAGGGCCTTTGAGGACATCAGCCCCCAAAGCTGCCTGGGCAGCGAGAGCATCGAGGTGCTCCGGCTCTGCAGGAAAGGGCTCCTTATGGGAGATTTCCACTTCCTCCTCCAGGGAGGCCTCCTGTCGTGGCTCCCTCGCCAAAGGGCTGCTTCCCCTGGGGAAGGAGATGGGGGAGCTTCCCCCCCACCATTGCCTGCCCCGCTGGCGGTGACTCGACCCTGGGGGTGGCTCGGTGCCCTTTGAGACTTGCCGGCCCTGATCTGGGGCTCAGCGAGGCTTTTGCACCTCTTGGGTGCCATTTTCGCGGTGCCCCCTGTGCTCCCTCCCCCTCCCACACAGGCACGGAGCCGTTCTGGAGAAACAGCTTTTAATTGACAAAACACAAGAGAAAAGGTCCCATCAAAGCTACTCTAACCCCCCTCCCCCCCCCCCAAATACACCACCCCTCCTCCCCCATCCCCCACTCCCCCCACCTCCTCCTCATCCCTGCTCGGGCTCTACTTCCCCCCCTGCCACCCCCGTGCTGCCTGCCAGAGCCCTGCGCTTGCTGGCCGGCTTTGGCAAGGCGCTCTGCCCCCGCTTCTTGCCCCGCTTCTCGCAGACGGCAGCCTGGGACGGTGGCAGGGCCATCCCCGCAGCCCCCCACGACTCCTGGGGCTCCATCCCCATGGTGTAGAACTCTTCCATGCTCAGGATGGCGTCGGTGATCTCGGGGACGCTGTAGTCGGGGGTGAGCAGCTCCTCGGGCAGGGAGAGCGAGGCAAAGTGGCAGTGGGGGGTGGCTGTGCCGGTGCCACCAAGCTCCCCAGGCCCAGGGCTGCTGCTGAAAGCATCCTGGCTGACGCCCACCGTGTCCAGGGAGCAACCAAAGAGCCTTAGGGCCTCTTCGAGTGGCACCTCCTCGGACACGGTGAGGTCATCTGCCAGGTCCCCAAGGGCTTGGTTGTTGGGTGCAGCAGAAGGGCAGGAGGGGTCGTAGCTGCCCAGGGGGATGTTGCTGCCCAGCTGTGCCTCCGCAGTGGTGGCCGTGCCATCGATAGTGAGCTGGGCAGGCTGCTCCTCGACGTGCTGGTAGGCGGCGCTGGATGTTGGTAACACAGGGGAGGCAAGGGCCACCATGTTCTCTTCTGCGCCTGTGCCACCATGGTCCCCATGCATAGGGCTGCTGCCGGCATCCTCCTGGGTGGCCTCCACCCCGTCCAGGGAGCAACCCAAGAGGCTTAGGGCCTCTTTGAGAAGCTCCTCATCGGACACGTCAAGGTCTCCTGCCAGGTCCTCCAGGGCCTGGCTGGGGGAGTCATGGCTGCCCGGGGGGATGTTGGTGTCCGGGTGTGCCCCTACAGGAGGTGCCGTGCCGCAGGTGTTGGTCTGGGCAGGCTGCCCCTCGATGTGCTGGCAGCCAGGGTTGGACGTCGGCAACGCCAGGGGGGCTGGGGCCACCACTCTTCCCTCTGCATGGGTGCCACAGGAGTCCCCAGGCATGGGGCTGCTGCCAGGAACATCCTGACTGGTCCCCACCGCATCCAAGGAGACACCAAAGAGCCTTAGGGCCTCTTGGAGAAGCTCCTCCTCAGAGACTTCCAAGTCTCCATCCGGGTCCCCAGGGGCTTGGTGGTGGGGGCCAGCAGTGGGGCTGCGGGGGGTGTCACGGCCCGGGGGGATGTTGGTGCCCGGGTGTGCCCGCGCAGGGGTGGCCGTGCCAGAGCTGTTGATGTGGGCAGGCTGTGCCTGGATGTGCCGGTAGCCAGGGATGGACGTCGGCAGTGCTGGGGGGGCTGGGGCCTCCGCTCTCCCCTGATAGTTTTGGGGTGTGAGGTGTGTCGGCTGTCCCTGCGGGGTCAGAGGGGCTGCCCAGGCTGGGAGGGTCCTGCAGCCCCTGGGGCCCCCCCACAGGGCAGCAGCCGGCAGAGAAGCGGTGCCATGGCTGAGCGTGGAGCTGGCCGGGGCAGGCAGGTTGGTGACCGTCCACTCGATGTGGAAGACCTGGGGGTCGAAGAAGCAGCCGCATGGAGCCCTCTGCAGACCTGTGTGGGTGAGAGGGAGCCGTGCTGGGCCAGGGGGTTGGGGCCCTCAAGGACAGCCACCGAGCTGGCCCCGATGGCCGCCATCCCCCAGCTCTGTGCTGGGCACGTGGGGAGCTTGTGTCCGGGGTGCTCCGCGCGGGGTGAGCTGCTGTGCTGGTGGGACAGGCTTGCAAAGCAGGGAGGAGACTGGCTTCTAGGAGGTGAAGCGGGAGAGATGGCCCCAAGCATTGGGGAAATTCTCTGGGACTTGGATTTCCTGGGCCCGCATCAGCCAGGCGAGAGCAGGGACGCTTGCCTGGGCTTGCTGAAGCCCTGTGCCAAAAGTGCCCTGGGGACAGGGCTGATGGGGATGCTGGGCGTGCGCGGGGGCCGGGGATGGCGAAGGCGGCGGGGTGGCAGAGCAGCCAGGGGTGCCGTACCTGGTGGTGGTAGTGCCTGGGGGCCCTGGGGTGCCACGTGCAGTGAGGGTGGCCAGGCTGCGGGGAAGGGCTGCTGCTGGCGGGGCAGTGGGCACAGGTTGGCTGCGCCTGGAAGAGAGACAGGAGCGATGGCCGATGGTCACCTCCGCTCTTGCCCCCAAGAGCGTCCCTGGCCTGCAGGGGTCAGGGTGGGTCTGTACCTTGGAGGTAGAAGGTTTGGGGAAGGGCAAAAGTCTGCAGGAGTCGGGGTGCCGGGGGGTCCCGGGGGCCGCGTGGTGGGAGCCGCAGTGGTGGCGGCGCCATGTTGCGTTCTGGCTGTTGGCTGCTAAGGACTCTCTGGCGTCTCCCAGGAGGGAATGTGGGGTGTCCGCGTGTTCCGCCCCGCCCCAACAGCCTCCCCAGCCCCTCCTGCCTGGGGAGGGAAAGGGTTCAGGGGGGGCCTTGCTGCGTTCCCAGAGCTGGCATGTCCTTGGGATTGGTGGGACTTGGTGGGATGAGTGCCACGCCTGGAGTGCTGGCATGGAGGCTGCCGGCTGTTCAGGAGGGGTAGGCAGGGCAGGCGAGGTGGAGGGGTCGCACTCTGTGGAAGGGAGAGGTTGGATGGTAGAGCCCTTCCAGTCAGCAAGGATGTGGTGGAGAGCCTCTGGGTGAGGCTGAGGGGCATGGAAAACAAAGCCGCTGTTGCAGCGGGTGTCTGCTACCGATGGCCCAGCCGGGATGCCCGCACTGCGGAGTTATTTGATAGGCCCTGAGGAGAAATCTCTGGACGAGCAGCCCTTGTCTTGATGGCAGATTTCCCAGCCACCACCTGGGAATACCATACTGCTGTGACGAGCAGGTCTTGGCAATTCCTGAAGTTAGTGGGCTGGAACTTCTTTTGTCCCAAGTACTCAGGGAGCCTACTCGGAAAGATGGAGCCTTCCTAGACTTGCTAGTTGTGAATGGGGAAGGGCTCGTTGGTGACGGGATGGCCTTGGCCAGAGTGATCCTGAAATGGTTGAGTTTAAAAGGGTCAGTGTCATGAGAAAATAGGCCGGCAGTGTTGCTACCCTGGAGTTCAAGAGCGCAAAGGTTATGCCCTTCAGGGAGGTACATAGCAGAGTGCCCTGGGAATGAGAATCATTTCTTGGAATTCATTTACGTAGTCTCCTCCCCGTCACGCATGCTCAGTGATTTGAGTCGGTGGCCCTCAAGGGGTCTCTGGTGGTCGTCAGTGGTCACCCAGCCGTGTTTGCTGGATGACCCTCTTCTTGCAGGCACGCGCAGTATCCTTGCTGTGGATGCACCCGGCCATAACGACTTACTTCATAAGATTAATATCTCCGAACCTATTGTTCAGTTTGGTAGGCACTGTACAAGGAACATAGCAGCATTGTACCTTGCCATGGTCAGTGAGCTTCATTACTTATTACCTTGGTTACAAACTAATTTTCCCAATCCGATTCTATAGCTACATTAAGTTAAAATCTTACAAATAGAATCAAATCATCCTAACTTTTATATAATCAACTTTTGATTGCTTTATCAAAATAGATGTAACATTTCCCCCCTTTGAAAGTTTTGAAAATTATTTCAATACTTTCACTATACTAATCATTTTCTATGTTGGACGAAACTCTGGGATTGCTTGTCTCTTTTGCTGTTCTGCAACAGCTTGGACGATCGTATGAGTGAAAGAAGCTTCACGAGTAATTTGCTTTTTCAGATATGTTAACCGATTCATCATTTTCCAGGCTATGACATACAATATTGCTGACAAGGTCAAACTGATCAAAACCAATATTAAGAGAATCACGATGGGGTGACACAACTTGTTTAGGATGCCTGTAGCAGTAGGTGACCATCCAAAAAGTGTGTCCCACCATCTAAGTTCTGCATCACTCTGCGCTCTTTCAAAAACTCGGTGTATTTCTTTCACATTGTGATGAACAATTATTAGGGGTTTTTTGTCCATTTTCCTTAATTTGTTTTCCAGAATTGCAATCAAATCCTTGCGTTATAATAACTGTTTCACTAAAGCGAGATTCATTCCAATGGGTATAGGTAACAATTCGTGAATCAACATGTAGTTAGACTGCAAAAGTTGGTGAGATGTGACTGGGGTCGAATAAGAAAAGTCACATCCATCAATCGTAGTAAAATTACAAACACAAAAATTTGAATGATTTTTAATCTCTACGACTACCTTATCTACATATAAAAAATCACAAACAGTCCTCAAACATACACAGCCCTTACCAATATATATAATAACTGTTTTAGGGTTCTCGTTAGGATGAACCTCAAAATGGCAAATATTTTGTTCAGTATCCAGACAAATATCTTGTGCCTCAATTGCATTACCTTCACAGACAAATCCTTGTTGTTCTCGCACGATGCAAGATTCCAAATTAACAGTTTGCCATTTTTCATTCATCTTTCGGGCCCATACTCTATGCTCGGAAGGCTAGAGTATAGTTCCGTTGTGGTTCAACCCTAATGCCCCAATGGGATAAATTGAGTATATAGTAGCATTAGATATAGTGAGCACAAAAGTTGTAGCTGTGTTTGTAACGGGATCCTAAGTAAAGTTTACCAGGCTCCACCAGGACTGGAGTTCTTTCTCAAAATCAGTAGCACTGTCCCAAACTATTTTCCTAATTTCAGTGGGGAGAGTGCCGCCTTCACCTTCTCTTATAATTGAGGCGGCTACCGACTGCATCCATAATTGAGCCTGGATACAACTAAGAGCCAAAGAGAGGTTATTTTGGATCACCCCAAGTGCGTCTGTAATTAATTCGTGGTCCCTTACATTTACTCTTTCCCATGTTGGTAATATATTTGACAACAGCCACTGGTTAGTTCCTAAAGCCAATAAAGAGGATCGTAAAGGTTGTTGTAATTTAGCCAAATCACTAATTGAGGCAGCCAGTTTGTTCATTATTACTTCTGAATCAATGCTATTTAAAACTCCCAATCCTGTTCCCAAAACACCGGTCAAGTCTCTCCGTGTCCTTTTCATAGTAAGAGTTCGTTTCTGCAGCCAGGTGGTCCATCCCTCATATGAAATTTTTAAGAAAGGTGAACAAGCTGGTTGAATATCTGAAACATTGTTTTGCATTGACAATTCCACTCGTTTGAGAGACCATGCCGGGTTAAACAACATTTGTTGCAAGCCTGTATTTCTAATCACATACGGTCCAATTTCAAAGATTTTCGAATTAAGCGCAACAATTGGTTGGGTAGTAGGTATTATGACGTCTATTTTAAGTTCTCCCCAGTATTTGGTGTTATTTTTACCACATATCACTCTATGGGAGTATTGTACAGCAGTCAAATTTAACCAAGAGTCTAAATTTTGATTTTTACACAAAATCGGGCCATGTGGTCCAATTTCATAACTGTTTATAGGTTCGATGCGAGATTCAGTGATTAATCTGCCTCTTATTGTGATGTCATTTCCTTGTGGTACCATAAAAGAGGGGGTGACTGCACCTTTACTGGTTAACGTAAAGAGAGTATCTGTATCAGCGTGCGTGACTACTGCAACAAGCATCACTAGGGGTTTAGTTACAGCATTTATTTGGAATTTAAATGTAAGGCCTAATAGTCCTCCTGTCAATGGATTAGGTCGCCAATCGCACACCACATCAACTGGTTTAGTTAAAGGAACATTATGCCAACAATCTCCTTGTTCCTTAATACAGGATTTGGTGATTTCAACATTATTGGTACTAGGGTCTAAGGAGTAGTTACCAACATTCTGTTGACGGCAACACGCAATGAGAGAATCTTGTTTGTTACATTTCCATTCAGTGGTGGGACAGAGTCTCATTGTAATATTAGAAGTAGGGTCTAATAGATTTCCGGAGATGGTAATTGAAGAAGCTTTCTCATGAAGAGATCCTTCCATCTTTCTGCATCCTACTTGAATTCTTTCTCCAATTGTTCCAGTTAAGACACGGACCCAGTCCTTTCTGTCCCATTCCCACTCAGGTGGGTGGTAAACTTCAGATTCGTGCATTACTGCAGTGGCTAAATTTGGGGAACGGTCTTTGGGATATGGTCCCACACTCCAGGTATATTGGACAATAGCTTGGGACCATGGCCATTCTGTATTTCTTTGGCTACAAATTAGTGATGAAACACAAAAAGTGTTATCAGTCTAATCAAACAATTCATAATATTCATAATTCAATAGATAACAGGCTAAAGAAACTGGTCCTTAGAATTTTTACACAGTCTAAGTTTCAAAGGTCCCTCTTGCGTAGATGTCCACTGATCTGGCGGTGCCTTCTTTACTCGAGTGTAGTGAATCCAAGGCTCCACTCCTTCTACCTTGATCGCGGTATAAGTTGTTAACAGTACCTGGAAAGGTCCCTTCCACTTTTCCTGGAGTGGTTCAGAACCCCATGTCCTTATATACACAAAGTCAGCCGGCTGCTATGGATGTACAGGCGTATCAAGAGCAAGCGGCCTGGTCAGCACAATATATCTTCTAAGCGCTTCGAGGGTCTTTCCTAAAGAAATCAGATATGGTTTTAAATCTATTTCCCCTGTTACCCTCATGTCCCCTGGGATTAAGGGAGTTTGGTAGGGTTTGCCATATAATATTTCATATGGACTTACACTGTCTTTAGACCTTGGTTGGATTCTTATTCTTAACAGAGCTAATGGCAAAGCCTGTGGCCTTTTCAAAGATGTTTCTTGGCAAATTTTACTCATTTGTCTTTTCAAGGTCTGGTTCATCCTTTCAATTTTCCCGCTTGATTGCGGTCTCCAGGGAGTATGCAAATCCCAATTTATCCCTAGGATTTTACTTACCTGTTGGACTATTTCCGCTACAAAATGTGGTCCTCTGTCAGAAGATACGCCCAATGGTACCCCAAATCTCGGTATTATTTCTTTTAGTAATATTTTGACCACTTCTCTTGCTTTGTTGGTGCGGCAAGGAAAAGCCTCCGGCCATCCAGAAAACGTATCAATTAATACCAACAAATATCTATACCCATTCTGTCTAGGTAACTCAGAGAAATCGACTTGCCAATAATCTCCTGGGGAATTACCCTGCTTTGTTACTCCTAAAGGTGCTTTTCTCTGGTTTAAGGGATTATTTTTAAGACAAATTGGACACTTAGCTATTATTGATTTAATTATTCCTGTCATTCCTACACATACTACAGATGTTCTCAAATTTGTAACCGTAGCGTCCACACCCCAATGTGTCTGCTCATGTTCTTCCTTTGCAAGTTCTGTCATAACTTGTGGGGTCACTATTACCTGATTCTCTGGTGTTACCCACCATCCTTCCGCATTTTGGGATGCCTTTAAGTTCTCTGCCAGTTGTTCGTCTAGCTTACTGTATCTTGCTTTTAAATTTGGAATTTTTATCTGTTTTACTGGTACTCATGCAAGGATACCTCGTTCTGCAGCCTCCTTTGCAGCTTTATCCGCCAATCGATTGCCTATATTTATAGCAGTTTGACCAAACTGATGAGCCTTGCAATGCATTGCAGCCACTTCCTTTGGTTTCTGTACATCTTGCAAAAGTTGAAGAACTTCCTCCTTATATTTTATAGGTGAGCCCTGGGCTGACAACAGTCCTCTTTCTTTCCAGATGGCTCCATGAGCGTGGATCACACCAAATGCCTATTTAGAATCCGTCCAAATGTTTACCCTTTTCCCTTCTGCCATCCGTAAAGCCTGCTTCAGCGCCACCAATTCTGCTTTCTGCGCTGATGGATTTGCAGGTAGTGTCCCTGACTCCAATACCTTGTCGGTGGTAACAACAGCATATCCGGCTATTCGCCTTCCCTCTTGCACAAAGCTGCTTCCATCCGTAAACAGTTCCAGATCAGGATCCTTCAAAGGTTCGTCCTTCAGGTCCGGTCTGCTGGAATAAACTTGTTCAATAGTTACCAAGCAATCGTGTTCCAATTTCTCAGTAGGATTTTCTGTTGTCAGGAACATTGCTGGATTTACAATTGCTGTGGCTTTTAATTCCACATCATCTTGTTCCAATAGGACAACCTGGTATTTCAACATTCTGCTAGGGGATAGCCAGTGACCCCCCTTTTGTTCCAAGACAGTTATAACCATGTGTGGTACATATACCACTATCTTTTGGCCCATGGTTAATTTTCGGGCTTCCTGAATCAGCAGCACTGTCGCTGCCATGGCACGCAAACATCCCGGCCATCCTTTACTCACGTTGTCAAGTTGTTTAGAGAAGTATCCCACTGGTCGCTTCCAGGATCCCAGCCGTTGCGCCAGCACTCCAAGGGCCAGATGTTGCCTCTCGTGAGCAAACAGTGTTTTTGTCTTACCGGCTTGGCTCCAGGTTTTAAAGGCACCTTTACCGGTTCTGCCAGTTTGGATCATCCTGGAACTTCACTTGCCCATACCAAGGGAGTGACTGCATTGTCCACCGCTTCTGGCATTTGTTCTTCTTTGGAGGAATTCTGTAACATAAATACTCTCGCCTCTATGGCTTTTGATTCTGGTATTAGTAATCTGATTTCTCCATCTTTAAAAATTATTTGTGCATCTAATTTGCTTAATAAATCTTGTCCCAATAAGGGCAACGGACATTTGGGCATGTACAAAAATTGATGTGTTTTACCTACTATTTTCCCAGCTTAAATTTTAACGGTTTCAAGAAAGGCCAGTTCTCTTTTCGCCCCGTCGCACCAACACCCTCTGCTGATTTATGGCTGAGTTTCACTTTACACATTTATTATTCTCAGTCAAGATTGCCAGAATTTTTCCCTCCCTTTGCATTTGTCTGACTTCTTTTTCTTTTTCTCTGTTGTTATACACAGTCCAGGCTACTTCAAGCATTTTACCTAAGTCTCTGGACTCAGCCCCTTCCAGTTTCTGGAGTTTTTCTTCTAGGGCTGATTGTCCCATAAATATAGAGGCCAATTGTTTAGCTTCTTCCGTGGTGGTTTTTGTTTTGTGGGCCTTTTTTTTTTTTGTTTGGTGTTGTTTTTGTGGGGGTTTTTTTGGGGGGGGGGGTCCAAATTAGTGTATTTTCTAGCAGTCACCTTCAGTCTTTCCATAAAGGCTGAAGGGGACTCATTTAATTCTTGTCTCACTTCATAAAGTTTAGACCGATTAATTGCTTTTGGCATTGCATATCTATCACCAAACAAAATCCACTTCTGAGATCTAGTCAGCATCCCTCTGGGTCCCGGTTGATTAGGGTCCCACTCAGGATTTGTGGATGGAAAATTCTGGTCCGCTGTCCCTTGTATAATCCCATTAGCATGAGCTCCTTCTACTTGTTTTCTGGCCGTATTTAATACCATTTTCTTTGCAGTATCTTCCAACAAAATATCCAATATTCAACCAATAATTCAACATCGTCATCTTCAAATTCACGTTTAAGACACCGTTTACCATTATCACAAGCTGAGCAATCTTTTTCCAAATGTTATCAGGTTCCTGTCCCTTTAATGCCATTATCGCGGAACCAGGTGAAAACAATTCACATTGCCTTTGCCATTCCGGATGATTTCGCAATGTGAAAAACAGATCTACATATGCCATTTCGTTCCATTTACCTTCCCTTTTACAAAATAACATTAATTGCAAAATGGTGTTATATTGCAATGTCCCATTTTCCGGCCACTTTTCCCCATTTTCTAAAGTGTCTAGTGGCCACCAATGATGACAATATTCAATCAACTGTTTCCGAGTCAAAGGATCAACATTTCCCAGATCTTTCCAGTGCTCCAAAATGCATCCCAGTGGTGTTTTTCGTGGGCTTGGTTTCTTACTCGGAAAAGTGCCCATCTCCCAGGGACTTAGTGGTTGTGATTGTGCACTATCACAAGCACTCAGTCAGAGGGACCCCAACCCGTGTTAGAGCTCCCTCAGGGATTTCCCCTGCCACCGGAAATCCCAGGGATTTCTCCTGCCACCAGAAATCCCAACCTTGGAGGCTTCCCCTCCCCTCTGGGCCCTGCTCCACAGGCTTTCGCCTAGCAGAGACTTTTCCCTGAGACGTCTCTCCAGCCCAACTCTGCGCAGCTTTCACCGCGCCTTACGAGCAGGCCTCCCGTGCTCTTCGCGTGGGCCTGTCCCAATGTGGGCCTGTCCTGATACGGGCCTGTCCCGGAGCCACGGGGTCCTTACATAAGGTACCTTCACATACTTCAATTAAATGAGAATGCCTTTACCTCTCCCAGGGGTCTTGCTCAAAGCTCTTCGGTCCGGAGATCGGAGGTTCTCCCCGAGAATTCCCCGGTGCCGGCTGGAGGTCCTGTGACCCACGGATCCGTCGAGGTTCAAAAGCAGTGTCCCACCTGGGTCGCCAAAACTGTCACCGAAATCCGGGAATAAACCTCGTAACACCAATGTAGTGTTAAAAGGCAGGCATTCTTTATTGCAGCGCTGGATGCACGGGGGATAGCTCCACCCAACGTGCATGCCAGGTAATCACCAATACACCGGTTATATAGCATCAAAACATACATATTCATCGTTTTTCTCAGAAAGGGCAGTCCTATGATAATCATTTCTTGGAATCCATTTCCATATTCTCCTCCCCGTCACGCATGCTCAGTGATTTGAGTCGGTGGTCCTCAAGGGTCTCTGGTGGTCGTCAGTGGTCTTGCACCTGTGTCCGCTGGATGACCCTCTTCTTGCAGGCATGCGCAGTGTCCTTATTGTGGGTGCACCTGTCCATAACGACTTACTTCATAAGATTCATATCTCTGAACCTATTGTTCAGTTTGGTAGGGACTGTATGTGGAACGTAGGAGCATTGTACCTTGCCATGGTCAGTTAGCTTCATTACTTATTACCTTGGTTACAAACTAATTATCTCAACCTGATCCTATAGTTTCTATTTCACGGCCCCTATCCCACGGTTACAGTCCTGTTGGCAAGAGTCAGCTGGAAGCAAGGGACATGGTCTCAGCAGCCCCACAAGAACTGGATGCTGTTGTCCTTCTCTCGCACCAAGCAGCATCCCTCTCTCCTGCCCACATCTCTGCGTGTCCCTCCTGACCTGCTGAGGATCAGCACCACCCTGCACCTTCATCTCCAAGGTGGGAACAAGGAGCAGATCTTCTCTGTCCACCTAACCTTTTTCTCTTTAGCCTGGGAAGGACCTGAAACGATCCTATGTTTAGGCATGTCCACCAGCAGTGGAAGATCAGTGCTGAGCAGAGCCGCCGCAGCTGCCTTGCCGTGCCGCTCAGAGGCAACCTTCCTTCCTGCTCCCATTCCCCAGCATCTCCTTGGCCTTCGGGCAGCTTTCAAAGCTCACAGGCAGGCAACGCCGAGCCATGGGAACGCCCCGCTCCTACTTTCTCCCTAATATTTCCACAGTGAGTAAATCTCCATCCTTTTAGGGCTCTCAAATCTATTATGTTTACATTTGCAGTGGATTCCCTGGCCCTGTTATTAATGAAAACCTCCAGGAAAGCTCCTCAAATACAGCTTTGACTTTCTGCCCAGGAGCTGTGGACAAGGGGAAAAAAAAAAAAAATAATAAGGCAACATTAATAAAGCAGGAGGTTTCTATTAAGTCTGAGGGACTGGACGCTCTGGCTTTCTTGGATGCTGAAATCCTCTAGTGCGAGCTAAATCTCATACACTTCATTTTCCCAATCTCTCCTTCAATATATTTTAAGAGAACATTGCTAGTAGCAGAGTAAATAATGCCCTAACTGCAAACGTGGGGTCTGCAGGGTGGTGTGGGGTCAGCCTATGGGCTGTGGCATTCTCCACTGTGCTCTGCTTGTGGTCTCCGCCCTCACTCCGTAATCAGGGGGTTGAGCTTGAAGAGGTTTTAATTAGCCGCAAATACAAATAACAAGCAATTCCTTGGAGGCTGGGGAAGGAAGTGGGTGAGCTAACATTATGGAGATGTGCACTGAGTCACAAAATAGGCAAATCAACGAGCTCTGTAACCAACACCACTATATTCCTCACCCCCTGGCTTTTTAACGAGTAAGATTGGGGTGTTAAATTCTGATTCGCATTATACGAGCAACCCATATTCTCTAAAGTTGAGTATTAACCTTTTTAATCCTTTTTGGCCTCTGTTTTCAATGGGTATTGTGTTTGTCTTACCGGATTTGTTCCAGGTCTAAGGATAATTCTTACGGGTTCCGCTCTTCTGGATCTACCCGGGACCTCATTAGCCCATACCAAAGGTGTCGCTGCATTCTTCACCTCCTCGGGAATTCCTTTGTTAGTCTTCGGTTGTTCCTGCCACATCAAAACTCTTGCCTCGATGGCTTGAGATTCAGGGATTAATAATTGAACTTCCCCATCTTTAAAGGTGATCTGCATTTCGAATTTACTCCATAGGTGCCATCCCAAGAGTGGTATAGGACATTCAGGCATATATAAAAATTGGGGAGTTACCCATTGTTTTCCGAGCTTAACATTTAAAGGATGGGAAAAGGCACGCTGTTCCGCTTTCCCTGTGACACTCACAACGTTTACTGTATCATCGCTCAATTGTCTTTGATAAGTATTTAACAGAATAAGTCACCCCAGTATCTACAAGAAAATCTATTTTCCATTTCCCCAGCTCTACTGTAGCCAGGGGTTCTGCTGGGGAGGTTTCCCCCGGTCCCCTTCAGGACTTAGTTCAGGGGAACTGACGTGGAAAGGGAGCTGCTTCTTGATCGTATGGTGCCTCCTCCAGAACCTCTGCACTGACAGGAATAGGACCCCTAAAACGGTCCTTACTCTTTCCAATGTCCCAGTTCTTTCCAATAGGCACACTGATGATCTCCTAAGGTATCCCTGGTTTTTTGTGCTGGAGGGGCCTCGCCTCTCCCCCCATAGTATTGCCGTCCTCCCCTGAAGTTGCTGTTTGCTGACGCTCCCTGCAGTGCAGCTCTCAGGTTACCCTCTCTTTCCCTGTCTCTCCGTGCCTGTCTCCGCTCTCCTTCGTTTTCTCCTTGCTCTTCTCTAACTTTCTGCTCTTGCTCCCTGTTATCAAAGCCCAGCCATGCAACCTCCGACATCTCTCAGTAATTCCAAATCCTCCTCCTCCTCACGCCCGCACTTCAAACCCCGTTGCCCCGTACTACAAGCAGAGCAACACCTTCACAGCCTCCCGCTGCCTTTTCCTGCTTTTCTAATGCTGATGCCAGGGGGTCTTGCAGGGTAAACCCACAGTCCTTCAGCCACTCAGGATGATTTCACAGGGTGAAATACACATCAACATAAGGTACCTCATGCCATTTCTTCTCCCTTCTACAAAACAACATCAATTGTAACATTGTCCTTTTATTCCAAATTTTTATTCTTGGGCCATTTTTCCTGATCATCCAAATTATCCATCGGTCGCCAGTGATTATAATATTTTATCAGAGTTCTCTTATCTGTTACACCTCCCGGTGAACCTTCTGTTTCTTGCCAGTGTCTCAGTATGCATCCTAATGGACTCTTCTTCAAGATTCATCCGCTCTGATCGCTTCTCATTTTACTCGTTTAAATGTCTATCTTGCCAACCACAAACAATCTTTACTATTTCGGTAGCACGCTCCTTCTTTTCCCAAGGGGTCCACACTTTACACTTACTTAGCACACTCTACGGCTGTCCCAGATTGCATTCACAATCTCTGTTTAAACCATAAACATTCAAAAAGAATTATTGGTTTACACTATTTTTCAGGTTGTAAAAGGCAATATTCTGGTTCCCACATTTACCAACAATTCTACTTCAGGGGCTGCACCATTCAGATTTTCAGTTAGTCTTTTAACACGGCAATAAAGGACATCCAAACTTACACGGCAATGCTACTATTAATCTAAGCTAATTACCCACAATATTGGGCCCCCTTTATCAGGTTGCCTCAAACTTTGTGTCTTTTTTCTAGTTCACACCCAAGGACTGTTCCCCTATTTATGGCTTCTCTTATCCCGTTTCTACATTCCAACTCTTTTACTAATTGTTTTCTTTCGTACTGGAGCATGAGAGAGGCGAAGCCTGAGTTTGTGGGGCCTGACTCAAGTGTTGCCAAGTTATACGTTGTGTTTTAAAATTGGTCTAGGCTAATTAGTTTCCCTTATTCATTCCTTTTTGAAAATCAGAGGCTGTGTTTCCATTGCCGTGGAGTAAAAAAGTCACACAAGTGCCTTGGTACCAAGAAGCCACCTCAGCATAGTTGTGGGGTTCTCCTCTGCATAACTTCACCTGCTTCCTAGTAGACACGGTGCTGCCCAAGCTCGGGGGTTTCCAGTGCTCAACCCAGCTTGGCCTGAGCCACATCAGAAGTTTCTACCCTGTGCAGCAAGAATTTCAGAAACTTAGGACAAAGCGTTCTGTCCCTGCTGTTCTGCTCACACATACCTTGGTGTAAGAGAGATTGGTAATTGGCAAGGAAAGAATTCCTTGTTGATTTGAGAAATCTCCAAGTGACCCACAGAGAACCCAGTCATCTGGAGGGTACGTCCCTACTGACCGCGTGGCCCGTGGACTGAGCTGCGAGATAGGGAAGCTCCTGATGTCGGCTTCAAAGCAAGCCTCCTCCATCTGGTTTTGCTCCAGGTGGCTGCATGGTTGCCATTTGTTTTCAAAAGACAAAAGGCACTGGGAATTCAGCTTGGGGGCTTGGAGAGGGAGAGAAGAAGCAAGCATGTCTTTCCCAAGGGCAACTGCTTGGTGCTGGGAAGGACGCCCCTCTGTAGCAGCGTCAGCGTAGCTTACGGGTGATGCAAAGCTGAGAGGATCTCCCAAGTCAGTGCTGCAGGAACGTGGCAGTTTGAGGACCGACCGTGTTACAGCTCTTCTTTTGCATATCACTGTTGCTCAGGCAGGGTGAGAGCTTTGGTTTCCATTCCTGTTATCTCCAGGAGGAGACGGCCATGGGAACCACCGCTGCTTATGCAGTTCTGTGCAAAACAAGTCTGTGGCATGAGAAGAAAGATTTGGAAGACTTTTTTACTGCCTTCCAAATGATTTTGCACACTCAAGTAAAAGAAAATCATCTCAGTTACTGAGACTGAATTAACTTTTTATTTTCCCTCTCCTTCAGGCCCATCCGAGGAAAATGGAAGAACAAATTGTATGGGGGACATTTGGGAGTTGAGGGGGTGTAGATGTGAGATGGGTTTTTTTTTCTTTTAATCGCTTTAAGACTTGAGTTACAGTAAGGCAGTTTCTCATCTGCTCTGCCAGTCAGCACAGTAAGCTTATCTGAACATCCCACTATTAGCCCAACTGAGCTACATGAATGTCACATTTGCAGTTGGTGCTTCCATTTCATTGGACTGTTTTACTGTTTTACAGCATAGCTCTGCTCTGAAAATGTTAGAGACTATAGCTAAAGACTGAGAGAAGCTAATGGATGCTGTGTGCTTTTTTCCAACTTAAAGAGCATGGACAAGTTCAGAAATTTTTGATAGAGATGATATGAAGATGAATTAAGAACATAAATGAATTCAGGTGGAATTTCTCTGTATCTGCTAAAATGCTGCCTTTCTTCTTCTCCTTGAGGTAGAGTCCCTTTAGTGGAAGACTGTTCTCTAAGTACTGGAGACCTTGAGCGTGAACGGTATCTTCTGGATGGGGGTGCCCTTGCCCTTGAACGGTGATAACCATCTGACCTTCACCTGCAACGATTGTTACGACTCTTCCCTTCGTCTCTTCTTGGATACGGTGGCGATCACGAGTGGGAACGAGAGTGGGAACGACTAAATGAGTGAGAGCAGGAGGCAGTGCGGGAGAAGCACTGCAGGGAGACTTGGACCTTAAAGAAACCCAAACAAACCGACGAAAACAATAGAGGAAGTTAATTCAAACCAGTCACTGGGCTGGGAAAGAAGGCCTAAATCTTGGGGGACCTCAAGTCTGGTGGCCTCCTGGAGAAGAAACAATTACCGTGAGAGATTTGGTGCTTCTAGACAACAGCGCCTGCCTGGAGTTTGGTCGTCAAAAACCTTTGCAGAAAGGTATGTTGTGAAGGAGCAGCAAAATAGCTTGCTAGTGACTCACACTAAAGGAACTCACTCGGGGGGAAGACTGCTGCCCCTGCCCGGTTTTGGTTGGGAGGTGTCTGCAGGAATGGTGGGCTGGCTGGTGTCAGGTGTTTCAAAGGTGCTATGCGGCCACAGCACCACTTTGCATGGCAGAAGGTGACGTGGTAACTTTTGGTAGACTGATGACAGGGGTGAGACAGACCAGCTGTTGGATGCATATTTGGCCTTTCCCAGGTCTAGAGCAGCAGCAGCAGCAGCAAGCTGTAAGGCCTGACAGCTTGGGAACGACTGCTCTGAGTTCTGCGTCAGGTTTTGCCACCAGGAGCATCTCATGACACTTGTCTCACCCCTGCCTGAGCATCCAGGGCCACCTTGGCCCCAAGTGTCACTGAATGGACAGGCAGCCTTGTGCCGGGTACCGCTGCAAGGCTGGGAAGTGGCAGTAACTCCTGCCCCTAGTCCTGCCCCAAATTCAGCCTCATGGCTATTCCCTGTCTCTCGCAGGTCCTTTGCAATCTACAGCACATGGGCAAGCAGCCTGAAGCACAACGCCCGACGCACAAAGCCTGGCTGTCTTCCTGCCGCCACTGGAGTCCCTTCCTGCGAGTGAGCTGCTCGCCCTCTTCTTTCTCTGCTCTGGATCTGCCACCACGAACTGAAGGGCCACTGGAGCTGGGGGGTCTACAGCCCTGATTTACCATTCCAGAGGTAAGGAGAGAAAGTGACCGTCCGAGGGTTTCATGGGGATGGGAGAGCAGAGCTAAAGGTAAAAATAGATTTCCTCTGATTTCCAATATAACCTACAAGTAATCCACAGAACATCAGATCATCCTTTCACCTCTGGCTAATAAGAAAGCCTTGTCACCTTCTGATCATCTGCTGCCATTTTTTCCCCCTTTTCTCCTGGCAAAACTTGTCAAATTCACTTTCCTCTAAACTGTTCGTGGTTTTGGTCAATCTGCTTGCTCTGAGGAATCTATTTCATGGACAAACTCTAACCAGTTCTGCTCAGCATGAACTTCCAGAGTGCAGCCTGGAAACTGGTGACAACCCACTGACTTCAGTGCTAGAAAACTATTTTCTTGGACTTCATGCTTTTCCTATGCAACAGTGTGGTGGGTGGACCCCGGCTGGGGGCCAGGCGCCCACCAGAGCCGCTCTATCACTCCCCTGGTTTACCAAACAGGGGAGAGAGAAAAAGTATAACAAAAAGCTTCTGGGTCGAGATAACGACAGGGAGAGATCACTCGCTAGTTTTCGTCACGAGCAAAACAGACTGAACTTAGAGAGGAAATTCATCTAACTTATTACTAAGCGAAACAGAGTAGAGGAATGAGAAATAAAATCAAATCTGAAAACACCTGCCCCCACCCCTCCCATCTTCCCAGGCTCAACTTCACTCCCAGCTTCAACCTCTGCCCCCCCCTCAGCAGCACAGGGGGACGGGGAATGGGGGTTAGGGTCAGTTGATCACACGTTGTTACTGCTGCTTCTTCCTCCTCAGGGGGAGGACTCCTCTCATCGTTCCCCTGCTCCAGCATGGAGGAGTCCCTCTCACGGGAGACAGTCCTTCACCAACTTCTCCAACGTGAGTCTCTCCCACAGGGTGCAGACCTTCAGGAGCAGACTGCTCCAGCGTGGGTCCCCCACGGGGTCACAAGTCCTGCCAGCAAACCTGCTCTGGCGTGGGCTCCTCTCTCCACGGGTCCACAGCTCCTGCCAGGAGCTTGCTCCAGTGTGGGCTTCCCACGGGGCCGCAGCCTCCTTCAGGTGCCTCCCCCTGCTCTGGTGTGGGGTCCTCCACGGGCTGCAGGTGGACTCTCTACACCCCCTCATCCTTCCTCCATGGGCTGCAGGGGGACAGCCTGCTTCACCATGGTGTCTGCAGAGTTTCTACATCTTGTCACTCCTCTTTCCGGCTGCAAAAGCTCCCTCTCTAACTGTTTTTTTCCTTTTTAAATATGTTATCACGGAGGTGCTGATGGGCTTGGCCTTGGCCAGTGGTGGGTCCATCTTGGAGCCGGTTGGCATTGGCTCTGTCAGACACAGGGGAAGCTTCTAGCAGCTTCTCACAGAAGCCACCCCTGTAGACCGCCCCCCCGCCCCCCCCCCCCAGCTACCAAAACCTTCCCATGCAAACCCAACACAAGTGTGCTGGAAGAACTGTGCCTGGCACACTTTGCCCACCTTCCTCTTCACTCTCCCCCTGGATCTTAATGCAGAAGGAGCTTTTGGAAACCAAAATTATCCTGCTCTTCCCACAGAAAAAACCACAAGTGCAGAAAAGGGGGAGGGGGAGAGAAAATGAGATACTGGGAAAAGAAAGTGCTACAGAAAAGTCAGGAGACCAGAAGGAAAAAACCAGGAACCAGTACAATAACAGGGAAAAAAACCCCAAAGCAACAAAAAACCCAACAGACTAAGAGAAAGCAAGAGGAAGAGAAGCCATTGCAAAGGATTATTGTTCTCGCCTGTTTTTTTCTTTCTCCATTACCTGAACCTGTCCCCAGGTGACTACAGGATTTCATTAAGTCACTGTGTGACCCCTAGAAGAGTTTTATGGCCCAGGACAGACCCCAGTGGCCATGATGACCCAAAGTCACTGGCCCACTAGCCAACAGATCTGCTGAAGCCCTGCCAGCACAGGGGACCCTGTGTCCACTGCGCTGAGCCCTCCAGGCTGCAGAGCAAGAGCCATCAGAGCTTCAGATGTTGCAGGGTCCTGGATGGGGTTTCCATTCCTCCCCTGGAAGGTGCTGCCCCTTCAGAGCAGAACAGGGTACAGGAGCATCCCTTAAAGCCGAGTTAAACGGCTGTCAGGAGCCCCTGGCTGATTTTGCAATGCAGGGGGCACTCGCGCGTCCCCTTCCATGGGCCGAGTGGAGCCCGGACGCAGTTACCAAAGTACCAAAGAAGAGAGAGGGAAAGCATTTTCACTGTTACTTATTTAGTTATTTATTTTTTACTTGTCCAACCTTGAAAAGAACGAACGAGACAGCTAGAAGGGGCCTTAATGCTGAAGGCCAGCACTCCTTCCTGGCAGGCCTGTGGTGGTCTGCCTCTCCAGAGGAGCGGCTGTCTCTTACGTCTTTGCTTGACACACTGCTGTTCTTCGTGTGCCGCCGTGGAGCGTCTGGCTTCCTCTGCAGCCTCCCGTCGGGCAGCCTTCTCGTCTCCAGGCCGAAGAGACCCCGTCTCCAGGCCCCAGGGACCTCGGTGGCCCGCTGAGGGACTTCTCCTGGCGCAGCGGCTGAAGCTGTGACGCCATGTTGTCTTGTCCCCTTTTCTCGGGGCTCAGTGCAGAAGAGATGACACCCCTTCAGAAGGGGTGAGGGGTAGGGCAGAGGACGGGGGACGGGAAGGAAGCCTGCAGGCCGGCCAGGCGCGGAGGGTCAGCCTCCCGGCTAGCGCCGAGCGCGGAGGCAGGGCCGGCGGTAGGGCACTGGCCGGATGACCCTACGGCACCGCGTTGATGGTGGTGTGGAGGGGAGCCCTGGCACGATGTTGTGGTGCCAGGGGAGCCATCCTGGAGGTGGATCCACCTCCATCGGCTCCTCCTCGTCTTCAGGTGGATCCACCTCCATTGCCTCTGCACCATCAGCTACGTGGAAGAGGACCGCGTAGCTGATGGTGCCTCCCCTCTGACGCAGCCTCTTCCTCCGCGCCTCCTGCAGCTCCTCCTGTGGGCGCCCACACAGAGGTGAGCGCCCGCTCGCTTCGCATCGTTGAGCCTTCATTCTTCCAACCAGCGTGGAATCTGAGGACTCGAAAGCTCAGCGAATGTGGGACAAGTGCTGGGGGGCCAGTATTTATAGGGTCCGGAACAGAATGTGGTGAGGTAGCTTGTGACATCAGGAGGCCACTGTGATGGCTATGCAAATCTGCTGCCATTTTTCACTTTCCTCTAAACTGTTCATGGTTTTGGTCAATCTGCTTGCTCTGAGGAATCTATTTCATGGACAAACTCTAACCAGTTCTGCTCAGCATGAAACTCGGGAGTCAAGAGTGCAGCCTGGAAACTGGTGACAACCCACTGACTTCAGTGCTAGAAAACTATTTTCTTGGACTTCACGCTTTTCATATGCAGCAGTAAAGGAAGAAAGTAGAAATTCCTGAGGTGGCCGTAGCATTGTTGTTGCTCAAGCATGTTTTGCACATGGTAATGCACCTTTCTTGGATTTTGGTTGTTCAGATGAGGCGCCTCCAGCCTTTCTCTTTCTCCTTGGCACAGCTGAATTTCTCCTGTCAAAAGGAACAGGACTGTATTGAGGGAGGAGGTTGAATTTCTTCTCAAATGCTTCTTCCAACTGTGCTAAGCTAAAGGGCAGGCAAAGCCAATCCAATTAAATGTAACTCCATTTCTGTAGAAAAAAAAATAATATCTTGTTTAGGAGAGTGTGTGCCTATATACATTCCTATCTCCTTAATGTAGAGAGAGAGGGAAAGAGATAAGCGCGCACACACGGTAAACGTCATACTGTGAACCCAAGTTTGGGAGGAGAATGTACACTCCAGCTTCTGCATTTGTAACTCAGTACAAATTGATTAGTTGCGTATATGAAAATTAGAAAAAATACAGGCATGGGTTTCACGCTGGGGACATTTAGCTCTGTTTGCTGCACAGATTGGTACAGGAGCTGTGTCTGCTCTGTGAGGGGAAGGAAAACAAGACCGTAAAGAAACCAACCAATAACATGGTTTGTAAAACCTCACATGAAAGTCCTAACATTGGAATGGAAACAATAACAATTCAAAGCAGAGGAATCCGAGTGTCCCAGAACAGTAGCTTGTTTCCCACTTCTCTTACCCAGCAGAGAGATGCATCAGCCCCAGTGCGTGAGGATTTACAAGCGGTGACTCAGGCTGCAGCGTGGGGCTCTGCAGGGCTACAGCCCCCTCTCCCTCCGGTGCTGCTTTGCCAGCACCCGTTTCTCCTGACTTTTGTGGTACCCACCCCACGGATAGATTTTCACTGGGCTTTTTGTCCTGCCGGCTCCATCTGTTTCTCAGCCCCAGCTCTGTCTGCTTGGGAAGGGCGACGTGAGGCTGTGCCCCCTTTCCCACTGCTGGCACTCTTCCTCCAGGTGCCACCGCTCTGCCAGGACCGGTCATCTCCGGTGACACATGCCACCCTGTTTGTGCTGTAGCCAGGACTGCCTCTGGTCTGCTCCCGTTTACAGCAGTATCGCTTCGGAGTAAGACCGTCCATGCCAGTGCTGTGCTTTGGGGGAGCTGCATTCAAGCCCTGACAAGGAAGAAGAAAAATCAGAGGTGGCATTCCAGATTTTTCAGTTTCAATGGGAAAAGACTCCCAAGGCAGGTTCCCTCCAATCCGTGGGCCAGTCTCGATGCACCAGGTGTTTTGGAGAGGATAGCACTGTTCTGGTGTCAGATTATGTTCTTCTGTCCTGACACCCACCAAGGCTTTGTTTTAAGATATTTAGGAACTGGATCACATTTCTGTGAACCCTGCAACCACCTGCAGGCTTTGAAACCTGCCAGTTGCATGGTCTTGGGGTGCAAGTCTGAGGGGTTTTTCGGTTTGCGCGCTCCCGTGCCCGCTCCAGCAGTGGCACGGCTGATGGTGTGCCCCAGCTGAGGATGCCTCTGCAGATACGCCTCATTTTGCAGAGCCAAGAATAGGAACCCTGACAAGCATCAGCATTTCCAAACCTGAATCTAGATAAAGTTAGTGCCAGGTGAGAGGTGGGTGACAGGGTCTCAGCTTGGGCTGAGCCCATGCAGAGGAGCTGCTGCAAGGCAAGAGTCCCTTTTCCTCGATGACAAGTGGCTTGAAGGGTTTGCGTTCTCCGCTCCACAATAACTTGTAGTAAGCAGGGTGCAATCTGCTAAACCTTATTGCGATTGGTTGTTTTTCCTGGTGGAAAAAGGCTTTACAATGGGTAGAGATCATTATGAAAGGAGGACCACAGCCTTTCACACGTGCTGGTCCTCCAGGTACATGCAAAGAGAGGTCTGTGTGGATACCAGAGCTCCTGCGAAGGAGCTCAAACACCCAACCAGCATGTTTCCAGCCAGCTGAGACCTCTGGCCACCGGTGGCCTGGGGGAGCGCGGGAGGGAGGGAGGGAGGGAGGGAGAAGTGAGTTTTCTTACCAGCTGGGGAAAAAAGGCAGTGAAGCCTATGGATGGAGACGGACTGCAGGGTCAGATGCCAAAGCAGCCTTCCTAGGGCTGCTGGTCAGACCCCTGACAAGCCCCGGTACCCTGGGAGGCAGCAGCCAGCCCTGCAGCCTGCTAGCGAAACACTTCAGCTCCAACACGGCTCCTCCTTCTGTGCTTTTCAACAGCCCTGCAGCCCCCCAGCCCCAGCCCGCTGCGCTGGTGGGCCGGGGAGCTGGAGGCATTTTCCCAGCGCTCTGATCTAACAGCACCAGTGGGACTGTTTCCAGCACGCTGCCACTGGAGGGCTTATCGGCCTCCCTCCCTATCTCCCACCACCCCGGCCTGATAAACGAGGGGCTGGTGGCAGCCGGGGGAAGCGCCCAGAGCAGGGGCTGGAGCTGGGGACTGGCCAAACACAAAGGTGGCAGGGCTGGGGTGCTTCTCCCGTGAGCCCCTCCCTGTCAATGAGGATGTTGATACCTGTGACTATGGAAATCTTAAGATCAATTCAAGCAATTAGAGCCATTGCTCAATCCATGTAACCAAACAAAAGGGAAACCATTGTCACTTAGGAAACAATTAGTTGTAAGCTAAGGAGCTCTGGAACAATCTCATTGTAAAGAGCTGGGCCTTGGAAGAACAGATGTGCAAAAAAAGATAAGAGAGTTACAAGGTGATCCCAAAACCGGCCTTGAGGGATAAGGTATATGTGATACCAGGAGTGAGTCTGAAGACCCCCGAGGAGGTGTCAACAAACATGGGGGAAAGACCTTAGCATATGCTAACGAGTTCCCAAGGAAGATCCCTGCCTGTGATAAGCACTACTGGGAAAGATACTGAATATGTCTATGAACATAGTAGAAATACTTGCTAGTTTTGTCTTTTGGGTGTGCACCTTAGGTGGAGTTATCCCCCGTGCACCCAGCGCTGCAATAAAGAATGCCTGCTTTCTAAAACTTCCAAATAAGCCTTAGAGAGTGAACTATTTTGCCGCTTTCAGTGTGGTGGAGGGGAAGCAGCAGAGCAGGCCCTTCCCCACAGGGTAACAGAGAGCAAAGGGTCATACTGGGGAGCAACCAGCTTCCAGGCCCGGGGCAAAGGGAATGCCCAATGGAGAGGTGATGGGAGCATTGTGGGAGCAAGGAAACACATCCCCACAAAACTCAGAGGCACACCAGAGTGGCTCTAATATTTCTTGCCAGGTGGAAAGTAACTGCTGACACCTGCCTATCTTGGGCAGGAACAGGTTTTCCCTAAATTAGCCTAATTAGCAGGGCATAAAAAGCAGCTCACCTGGGGCTGTGTCTCTCTCTGCTTTGTGTTGGAGGGGTGGCTCTGAGCTGCAATAGCCTGGGAGCATCTGGGATGTCCTGGATGCTGAAGGTGTGTCTCCCTTACCCACTGAGCAGAAAAGTTCAAAAAGACTTGGGTTTTTTTTTTTTAATCTTCAGGAAAGATGCCCTGGTGTGTCCCTATGGACACCTGAGCAGTCCCTGTGCATCCCTGGGGGTCCCTCAGCTGCTCCCTGGCTGGCCTTCAGCTGCTGTGGGTGTGGGACATACAGCTATTGCTCTCTAGTGGCTCCGGGCCTGGGGAAGGCTGGCTCCCCCCACCCCTGGCACCGGGGATGCTCGGGTCCTGCTTCCGGTCTCCCCCACTCCGGGACACCCGGGCCCGGCATCGTGGGTGTGATCGCACCCGGCAGCAGCTTGCCCACGCCCGGAGGTGGCTCACCCACTCGGTGGCACCTTGTCCCTTCATCTCATGGGGGCTGGACCGTACCAGGAACAGCTGGCGGTGGTGTTTTGGGGTTTTTTTTGCCCAGGGTTTGGTGTGACAGACCTGGCTTGCAGCCCCCGGGCACGGCTGATGGGCACTTACACCTCACACTGGGTTGTTTCCCAGCCTGGGAGAAGGTTTTCCCCGAGCAAGGAACCTCATGTTGGAGATTTTGGAGAATAAATGAAGTAGGGAGTTTGTCTCCAAATACTCCATAGCTTTCTTGTAATGCATTTTAAACCATTCAAGCTGGGAAGCGCGAGGCTTTGGTAAAATGCACGTACAGGAAACCCAAGAGGGAGGTAGTGAGACTGTGTGGGAGCCAGGGCCCAGAATGGACTTTGCATAACTCCTGGGATTGAGGGAGGGTCCTCCCTGTGTGCAGGGCGTTGTGAAATGCTGGGGAATCCCCATCTGTTTTGGAGGGTTGTGGTGGGTTGACCCTGGCTGGGGGCCAGGTGCCCACCAGAGCTGCTCTATCATGTCCCTTGTTCACCAGACAGGGGAGAGAGAAAAAGTCTAACAAAAAGCTTCTGGGTCGAGATAAGGACAGGGAGAGATCACTCCCTAGTTATCGTCACAAGCAAAACAGACTGAACTTAGAGAGGAAATTCACCTCATTTGTTACTAAGCGAAACAGAGTAGAGGAATGAGAAATAAAATCAAATCTGAAAACACCTGCCCCCACCCCTCCCATCTTCCCAGGCTCAACTTCACTCCTGGCTTCAACCTCTGCCCCCCCTCAGCAGCACAGGGGGACGGGGAATGGGGGTTAGGGTCAGTTCATCACACGTTGTTTCTGCCGCTTCTTCCTCCTCAGGGGGAGGACTCCTCTCGTCGTTGCCCTGCTCCAGCATGGAGGAGTCCCTCTCACGGGAGACAGTCCTTCACCAACTTCTCCAACGTGAGTCTCTCCCACGGGGTGCAGACCTTCAGGAGCAGACTGCTCCAGCGTGGGTCCCCCACGGGGTCACAAGTCCTGCCAGCAAACCTGCTCTGGCGTGGGCTCCTCTCTCCACGGGTCCACAGCTCCTGCCAGGAGCTTGCTCCAGTGTGGGCTTCCCACGGGGCCACAGCCTCCTTCAGGTGCCTCCCCCTGCTCTGGTGTGGGGTCCTCCATGGGCTGCAGGTGGAATCTCTACACCCCCTCATCCTTCTCACAGAAGCCACCCCTGTAGCCCCCCACGCCCCCCCAGGCTACCAAAACCTTGCCATGCAAACCCAACACAGGTTGCTAACCAATTTGTGGCTGCTGATTATGTCCATTGTATAGCCCCAACCTGAAGTGAACGATGGAGTAAAGCTTGTAGTTGGCAGTGGGTGCAAGTAATATTTTATTTTCTGTCAAAATCATGTCCTTTGATTGAACTTTGTTCATTATAATCTAATTCTAATAGCAAAACACACCTCCATTCTAAAAGCTACCCACCTTTGAGGTATGAGCACCCCTCACTGGGCATGCTCCTTGAATTTCTCTAAGCATATAGGTTTAAATCGAAGCGAGAAAACTTTCTACCCATCACAATAAGGTAACCATGTGATGCAAATGTAATTTTGTAATGGTTTTGTAACCTAAGTGTATAAACGTATAAGGGCTTAAAGGCTAGGTGTGCATGTTAGGAGGAGAGATCCCCCATGCACCCAGCGATGAATAAACCAATGTTGGCTTTCTAAACTGCATTTCTGTTTGGAAAGTTGTTATTGCCCTTTGAGCGGTAACAAGGGGGACCGGCATGAGTGAGGTGAGAGGTTCTGGGAGTGGAGAAATAAGCAGGGCTCCTAAGCTTCCTTTCATGGTTCTTGGCAGTTTGTCTCTCTTTTTTTTTTTCCCTTTTTGAGGGCAAACACTGAGAAAAGCAACAGTCTGTGGAAACAGAGCATTTTGAAGAAAAGTATATGGTGGGAGTTAAAACTAAATCTTAAGACTAAAACGTGCAGATACCTATTAATGGAAGAGATCCTCTTTCTGCAACTTGTGGAACTAGGTTTTCAGTTGGGAGGCGGGTGAGTCCACTTTCTGCAGGAAGGAGGGGTTTCCTCACCTGAGGGAGTGGGTGATTTTGCCTGGGTTTGGAGCAGCTTGGGCGCTCCCTCCCCCCCTTGCTCTGTGTGACTGGAAGGCTCCAGCTGGGCATAGCACTTGTAACCGGTTCCTGGTGGGACTCCCCCAGGGGTGGGGTGCTGCCAGTACAGGCCTCAGGGCATTAAAGGGCCCTCCTAGGGTGAGGGATTGTTGCCGGAGCATTCTTTCAGCCTCCTGCAAGGCTAGACTGACCACAAAGAGGCCTTTCTCCCAGACCCAGTATCGCTTTTCTGCAGCTTTGAAGCTGCCTGAGTGAAACCCTCCGTTGCACGCTGCCACACGTGTAGAGATGCCCCAGGAAGGGCAAAACCCCGTTCCACCTGGAGCGGATCTGTGGGGTGTGCTGGGCCCAAAGCTTGCTATGCCCCTGCTTCAAAACCCAGTAATTTTGGGGCTTCCTCATGAAGAGGGGTCCAATCCCAGGAAGCTCTTTTGCACGTTAGATCGTGCAGGGGACGAGCTGTGGCAGAGAAATCCGGACTGTGCTTCCTCCAGCATACCAGCAAGCCTAGGGTATGTTGCAGCTCCTTTTTGTTTTCTGGGCTTTCTCTCTGTTGTAAGGTGGCCAAGGTTTTGTTGGTATACACACGGCTCCTCCTTTCCACCAGCTGCCTAAGAACTTCACCTCAGCGGAGGGGAGTTGTACCTTTTCTGCCGGAACCTGAAGTTCTCAACTTTCCAGGTGAGTAATTCTTTTCCTTTTGGGTTTGTCCCACTGCAGTGGCATGGGACCCCCCCCCGATATATCATCAATGTCTTGGTACGTTTTAACTCCTGAATCCAAAAAATTTCACTCAATAGCCAATGTGACTATTAAGCAGGTATCCTTTATTGCAGCGCTGGGAGTCGCACGGGGATATTTCCACGAGTGTGCGTCTCGACGAGGCACAAATTGTACGTGATTTATATTACAAAGAGTTACATATTCATCAGGTTTCCGATAAATTTAGTACATATTCATTATTATTCCGGGAACTCCTGAATATATGCTAATGTCCTGATACGCCTGCGCAGTTTCTTTCTCAGGTGGTCGTCAGGGGTCGTCCTCCTCAAATCTTCCTCTTTCTCCTCTTCTTCAGCGTACACAGTTGGGTGACCTCTTCTTCATGATCTCCGTTTTGCAAGCTCAGCAACCTCGTTATCTGTCCTGCCCGGATGGTCCCAGGCTTGTTGGCATATTGGGCCCCCTTTATCAGGTTGCCTCAAACTTTGTGTCTTTTTTCTAGTTCATACCCAAGGACTGTTCCCTAATTTACGGCTTCTCTTATCCCATTTCTACATTCCAACTCTTTTACTAATTGTTTTCTTTCGTACTGGAGCATGAGAGAGGCGAAGCCTGAGTTTGTGGGGCCTGACTCAAGTGTTGCCAAGTTATATGTTGTGTTTTAAAATTGGTCTAGGCTAATTAGTTTCCCTAATTCATTCCTTTTTGAAAATCAGAGGCTGTGTTTCCATTGCCGTGGAGTGAAAAAGTCACACGAGTGCCTTGGTATCAAGACACCCACCTCAGCATAGTTGTGGGGTTCTCCTCTGCATAACTTCACCTGCTTCCTAGTAGACACGGTGCTGCCCAAGCTCGGGGGTTTCCAGTGCTCAACCCAGCTTGGCCTGAGCCACATCAGGAGTTTCTACCCTGTGCAGCAAGAATTTCAGAAACTTAGGACAAAGCGTTCCGTCCCTGCTGTTCTGCTCACACATACCTTGGTGTAAGAGAGATTGGTAATTGGCAAGGAAAGAATTCCTTGTTGATTTGAGAAATCTCCAAGTGACCCACAGAGAACCCAGTCATCTGGAGGGTACGTCCCTACTGAGCACGTGGCCCGTGGACTGAGCTGCGAGATAGGGAGCTCCTGATGTCGGCTTCAAAGCAAGCCTCCTCCATCTGGTTTTGCTCCAGGTGGCTGCTTGGTTGCCATTTGTTTTCAAAAGACACTAGCACTGGGAATTCAGCTTGGGGGCTTGGAGAGGGAGAGAAGAAGCAAGCATGTCTTTCCCAAGGGCAACTGCTTGGTGCTGGGAAGGACGCCCCTCTGTAGCAGCGTCAGCGTAGCTTCCGGGTGATGCAAAGCTGAGAGGATCTCCCAAGTCAGTGCTGCAGGAATGTGGCAGTTTGAGGACCGTGTTACAGCTCTTCTTTTGCATATCACTGTTGCTCAGGCAGGGTGAGAGCTTTGGTTTCCATTCCTGTTATCTCCAGGAGGAGATGGCCATGGGAACCACCGCTGCTTATGCAGTTCTGTGCAAAACAAGTCTGTGACATGAGAAGAAAGATTCGGAAGACTTTTTTACTGCCTTCCAAATGATTTTGCACGCTCAAGTAAAAGAAAATCCTCTCAGTTACTGAGATTGAATTAACTTTTTATTTTCCCTCTCCTTCAGGCCCATCCGAGGAAAATGGAGGAACAAATTGTATGGGGGACATTTGGGAGTTGAGGGGGTGTAGGTGTGAGATTTCAAGTAGTTTGTGCGTGGCAATAGTGAGAGAGCCTGTATTGTTCCATTGCATTTAGGGCTAACTGCCTGCTGCTGATCCTCCCTCAGCTCTCCCAGACGCACATCAGTCTGTACAGCCTTAGCACATATGTTGGAGAAAGAACAGAGGGTGCAGAAAATTAGCAGAATGAGCTTTTTTTAACACCTTCATTGTATCATATTACACTGCAGCCTTAAAATCAGGGTTAGCGAGAACGTTTTTCTCCAGCTGCAAGCTTTAAGCAAATACTGATAAGTGATATAAATGAGCAATATCAGGGCAGCAAGTAAGGTCTTTTAAATCTTTTAAATTGTTGTGGGGTTTTTTTCCTTTAATCACTTTAAGACTTGAGTTACAGTAAGGCAGTTTCTCATCTGCTCTGCCAGTCAGCACAGTAAGCTTATCTGAACATCCCACTATTAGCCCAACTGAGCTACATGAATGTCACATTTGCAGTCGGTGCTTCCATTTCATTGGACTGTTTTACTGTTTTACAGCATAGCTCTGCTCTGAAAATGTTAGAGACTATAGCTAAAGACTGAGAGAAGCTAATGGATGCTGTGTGCTTTTTTCCAACTTAAAGAGCATGGACAAGTTCAGAAATTTTTGATAGAGGTGATATGAAGATGAATTAAGAACATAAATGAATTCAGGTGGAATTTCTCTGTATCTGCTAAAATGCTGCCTTTCTTCTTCCCCTTGAGGTAGAGTCCATTTAGTGGAAGACTGTTCTCTAAGTACTGGAGACCTTGAGCGTGAACGGTATCTTCTGGATGGGGCTGCCCTTGCCCTTGAACGGTGATAACCATCTGACCTTCACCTGCAACGATTGTTACGACTCTTGGATACGGTGGCGATCGCGAGTGGGAACGACTAAATGAGTGAGAGCAGGAGGCAGTGTGGGAGAAGCACTGCAGGGAGACTTGGACCTTAAAGAAACCCAAACAAACCGACGAAAACAATAGAGGAAGTTAATTCAAACCAGTCACTGGTCTGGGAAAGAAGGCCTAAATCTTGGGGGACCTCAAGTCTGGTGGCCTCCTGGAGAAGAAACAAGTACCGTGAGAGATTTGGTGCTTCTAGAGAGCAGTGCCTGCCTGGAGTCTGGTCGTCAAAAACCTTTGCAGAAAGGTATGTTGTGAAGGAGCACCAAAAGACCTTGCTAGTGACTCACACCAAAGGAACTCACTCGGGGGGAAACTGCTGCCTGCCCGGTTTTGGTTGGGAGGTGTCTGCAGGAATGGTGGGCTGGCTGGTGTCAGGTGTTTCAAAGGTGCTATGCGGCCACAGCACAACTTTGCATGGCAAAGGTGACGTGGTAAACTTTTGGTAGGCTGATGATAGGGGTGAGACAGACCAGCTGTTGGATGCATATTTGGACTTTCCCAGGTCTAGAGCAGCAGCAGCAGCAGCAGCAGCAAGCTGTAAGGCATGACAGCTTGGGAACGACTGCTCTGAGTTCTGCGTCAGGTTTTGCCACCAGGAGCATCTCATGACACTTGTCTCACCCCTGCCTGAGCATCCAGGGCCACCTTGGCCCCAAGTGTCACTGAATGGACAGGCAGCCTTGTGCCGGGTACCGCTGCAAGGCTGGGAAGTGGCAGTAACTCCTGCCCCTAGTCCTGCCCCAAATTCAGCCTCATGGCTATTCCTGTCTCTCGCAGGTCCTTTGCAATCTACAGCACATGGGCAAGCAGCCTGAAGCACAACGCCCGACGCACAAAGCCTGGCTGTC